>NW_018164882.1:155665-178798 GCF_001263595.1 Phalaenopsis equestris
GTTTTTTATAAAAAATAATTATTTACTAAAATATAATAGATTCAAGTCAATTCATTCAAAAAAATTACTATCTTAAATAAAAACATAAATATAATAAGTTTAGCTTCTATATTATTGAATTTTTATTTAATTGGCTCAGAGCATCAATAAAACCTTAGTTGTAACTTATTTTAGGCAGATTAGATTTACAGTTTCCTTGCCAATTTTTATCATTGACTTCATTGATTCTTGAGCAATAAAGTCAAAGACTGTAAATTGCTCTTATAACTAAGTTTTCATTAGATAATGTGATCATATTGCTTTCAACTTGTTGACGTAACTTTTGTGAGGAATCATTCCACCCATTTATACATAAACATAAACTAAGGTTATGCCTAGACCTCATATGTGCAAGATCAATCCACCAACCCCGGGTTGAGTAGGTTTAGGGTTTAAACCAGGTGAGAACCTAAATTAACCACCAAGGGATAGACATGCCTTAAGTGAACCCATCTTGACTAACATGGACTAGACATGCCCCAGATCACCTAGACTAACTTGAAACCCTAGGGAGTTGTCTGTTTGCTCGAGGTCCCCTAACTTCAATTGGGACCCTAAGAACTTTCCTATAAACCCTAGGAACAATTGTGACCACCAAATACACCCTGCGAGAGGCATGAGGGGTCTACACAAATTGATCCTTGGCCTCACCAGTGGCCTCCCTAACCTTACCAAACCCAAAAATTTAGACCAAAACCCTGATGTGTCATTTTGAACCTAAATTTTGGTGGTACCCTAAGATGGTCAAAATAAATTGTGGCAAACCCTAATTTGCACCAAATTTGATCAATTGACCATATTACCTAACCTAATTGAACTCATGCACCGTACGGTCAACCCATGACGATGTAGTCAACTTAACCACCATATGGTCAACCCATTCACTATGTGGTAAATCCATGCATCATATGATCAACCCACCATTATATGGTAAATCCATGACCATGTGGTCAACTTAACCATCATATGAACAACTCTTGACCATGTGGTCAACTTAACCATCATATGATAAATCCATGACCATGTGGTCAACTTAACCATCATATGATAAACTCGTGACCATATGGTCAATTTCATCATTCTTTAGTTAATTAAAAGAATCTTTTAAAGCCTATTAGGTTTTAGCTTATGTCCAAACCCTAGGCCTAAATCTATAACCCAACCCATCCATAATCCCTAAGGCCTTAGCCCCATGGCCTAAACCTATGAACAAACACTTGACTCAACCTTAAATGAGTCATCTATAACCAAAAGTTAACCCATCATAAACAAGTCCATGTAAAAACAAAATAAAAAAAAATGAGAGAGAGGAAAAAGGAAATCACGCCTAACCACCCCTCCCCACAGTTGGAATCCTAGTCCAATTTACTCAGGTCCTTTCATTTTTAGGTGAAACCAAACCATAACTGAGATCACCAAACCCACCTCCAACTCCCTACAATGCCTCTAAACCATGGAATTTCTCTGTATTCTCCATTAGAGCTTCCATTGTCAATCTTGCCAAAAATGGGAATTAGTACCCTGACTCTTTCCAATGCCTAAGCAAAATCCTCTGGGGATTCTCAAGAACCTCCTCAGGCTTGTCTTGGCCTTTTTCGAGCTCTCTCACGGCCATTAAAAGGTGGAACCTTTGAGCTCCAAAGGTTACCATGCTCTCCACTTAGACTACAAAACCCTTAGCCTTTAAGAGAGAAAATCTTCTCCTAGACAAAGGCATTTGATCCTCCATCTCTTTAAGCCCTCAAACCCACTGTAAAATCCTAATTTTGGCATTAAAATCTAGGGAAAAATTTAGGTCCAACATAAAATTCTCCAAACCTTAAATATGACTCTTTCAAAAGCTTCTTATGACCTCTATAATCTTCCTCCAATCAAAATTGAGGCTTCCCGAGCCCTCTAACTAAGCTCAAGAACCAAGACATCATTTAGCCTAACTCATAGCTAGAGTCAATTTCACTCTAAATTGAGCTAATGACAAGCTTCGGGAGGTGGAGGCGATCGTGTTTATTAAACCCATATGAGGGTACACCTTTTAGGACAAGGAATGGATCGAAAACCCTAAAATTTTTTTCTGTTTTAGTCTTCTCTAAAACAAATGAACATGTCATGCTTGATACACCATATAGATAAATTTTCTATGATTCAATGAAGCTTTAGGAACAAATTGCGCAAGATTTCATGGAGAATCTGAGGAGATCTTAAGCTTTAATCGCGGATGGTGCTAGATTTATCATCAAGTGGGGATAATGAACTGATGTTGTCTATTTTCATGTATTAAAAATGGACGGTCATGATTATCTTGTATCACAGAATTACGAAGCATATGAGCTTCAGATCTGTGCCACTTGAAATAATAGTGTGGAAACTGATTATCCGACCCGCAGTTACGTAGTAATTTTATATCATAAACTTGACTTAATTTATATTTTTAGCGGATAGTGTGCAAAATTAAATATTTTATTAAGTTGATAAATTGGTTTATACACTAGGGGTACTATGCAAGCATATGTATTGTTTCAAGTAATATAGGGGTCTAGTGGAGTCCTAAGTATTGATCCCACAGGGATAGACAAAACTCTTATAAGATTACTTTAGTAAAATCCTTTTAAACTATAGTTAAATTATGTACTAAATGATAAAAAGTTTTTTTTTTGTATTAGCTAATCCTAATGAATTAAAAAGAACGCTGAGTATGCTAAGAAAATGCAGAAATGTAACTGCAAGATAATATAAAAATGCTAAAATGCGAAGTTACCACTTAAGCAATTCTAAAAAATGTATAGAAGAGTTCAATTTGTATAAAACAACCTTCTCCTTGAAATAAGTTTATAATCAGTGTAGGAATAATATAATTTTAAATAAAATTAATATATTATGCTAAATAGGAGCATACCAATTATTTATGAGTTCAATTTGTATAAAACAACCTTCTCCTTGAAATGAGTTTATAATCAGTGTAGAAATAATATAATTTTAAATATAATTAATATATTATGCTAAATAGGAGCATACCTATTATTTATCCTCTCTCAAGTGCATAAAATACATTGACTAATCTAGAGTTTAGTCTCTAAACCCCTGGTTAGGCGGGAAGATACTAGCTTTCACTCTAGAGTTTCCACTTACTCCTCACCTGAAGGCTAACAATCTCACTTTTGTTTCTAAACATCTAGAACAAAATTATGGATTTTAGTCTGTCACTCTAAAATCTCCAATTCCACATCCATCAAACTTGTTTTCCTATTTATTTGCACTTAAACCCATGTACTACATTTTCATCCATGAAACTAAATGTGATTCTTACTTTTTTGCGGAAGTATGGCCTTAATCGGGCCATTATGTTTCACAACAGATTTTAACAAATCAATTGGAAAAATTGATAAGTAAATTAAGCTTATAATTTAAATCATCACAATTTATGGAATTAAAAGCATCTCTATTGAACTTCATTCCTACATACAATCATTCCTCATTGTAGGGAGAAAGATAAAGAAAACTACTCAGTTCTCATGTGGAAAAAACAACTAAACATGGATTTATAGATAAATATAAGTTCATAAAACAAGACTAAATAAAATAAACAAAGTACAAAACTTATCTTAAACTCCTTCCCAAGCATTCATTCTAGTTCCTTTGAATCCCTCACTCTCCTTACAATTCCACTCCAATCTCACTTAGAACTGTAGTGAAGAAGAGATCTCTCACTTCTCCTCTTCGTCCATGTTCATTAAATCTTTTAGACAAGCGCCTCTATCACCTAGGTCCCATATCAACATTGGCCTCATTGCTTCTTTTTTGCTCCAAATTGCTCTATTTTCATTCCATTTGCTCTATTTAGTGTACCTACAACCAAAAACATCAAAAATAGCTTTCAATAAAGCCTAATATCAATAGCATAATATCAATAGAAAATAGACATTAAATGTGCAAATAAAAATAACATATTTTATGCATGCCAAAATCCCCCAAGCTTAATTGTTACTTGTCCTCAAGTAACTTATTTCTTTTGAAAAATATGTTAACATGTGGTAGTGGGTTTTATTAAAGATCTTTTTGTCCTATAAATGTGTTTGTTAAAACTTAAGGAAATTTTTAATACTTCATGCTAGAAATAAGACATAAGAATGTTTTGTAATCAAGTCTAGGAATTCTAATTTTCTATCCATTTCAAAAATTATTTTTAATTTAAAAAACATAGGAGTCTCAGAAAAACAACAGATAGAATTTAAGACAACTCTATTAGCAAAGGTAAACTAATACTGTAAGAAACTAAAAGCTCTGAACAGTAATAACATCCCCTCAAGCTTCTCCTCACTTTCACATATACTTTTCTTTTCTTTCTTTCTCTTTTCTTTTTTTTTCTACATTTTTTACATTTAGGATCATTTTTAATCATTTCTTTTCTTTTTCTTAGTGAGAATTACTATATCTGGATCAACCTTTAATGATTTTGAACTTTCCTATCCTCCTCTTAAAGTTAAAATCTCGTAACATTTCTTTACTTTGATAATTTGTATTAGTTTTCAAAAAAGATTTTTCATAGAGTCTCAATTCTTTAAAGTATAGATCTAAGATCCTCAGTATTTCAAAAATATAATTTCTTTTTTACTTTGAATAGTAAAATCATATCTCCATTCTCTTTTACTTAATATCTTAATTTTCAAAACTAATCTTTAGTACCCAAAATTTACTTAAGTCTACAACAACATCTATAGAATAAAAAAAATACATTTCTCTGAAAAAATAACACCACATACCCCATATTACTTTTAAAAAGATATTTTTTTTAATATAGTTCTCAAGTACAAATAAAATTATGTTTTTTTTTCCAAAAGTTTTTCTCCCTCCCCCAAACTTAATTTTTTTCTTAATAGGTTAAAAAATTAAAAATAGAAAATATAGAAGCAGGTTAAAAATTAAAAAAAAAGATTTTCTTTATAGGGTTTAACAAAAAATATGCATGTATTAAAAACAGATTTATAATAGTAATAGAGCATTAATTAATATGTATATAAAAACAAATTGCTTAGTACAAGAGTTTTCTAAACATAACAAACATACATAAGAACAGTAGTATTAGTAGAACACTTAGTTGTGCAATAATACAAACAAAAAGCAGTATAAGCAACAAGCAGTGATAAATCTAAATCGAAACAAATTCACAATAAAAATTGTTACACCTAATAGTTCAGAACATCTAATAACATAAATAAATACATCTAAATAAACAAAACAATAATACTAATCCTCTCCCTCATCTCCATCAGTCTCATCCTCAGTCTCCTCCTCCTTTTCCATATAGTCCTCTGGGCGATAGTCTAGAAATGGAGAATTTGATGGAAATTGAACATCATGATCACCTCACAGAAAACTCATCAGATATGTGCTGAAATTCATATTATATTCATGTTTGAGTTTCAAATAACCCTGAACATGATCAACCTTATAATTGATATTAGTTACTTTACCTTGGAGATAAGCAGTATCATGCATCGATGCCTGATAATCAGTGTGAAGATCATTTACAATGGCTGAAGATTGAGAAGCAGTACTAGAGGTAGATGGTCTTGAAGTAGAAGCTTTAGAAGTGGAAGGAGCATCTGAAGAACTAGCTCCAAAACCAAACACATAATACTTCTTGTAAGCACTAAAAATAGATGTACTGTTAGGCTTCAGAGGTTGCACTATTTCCTCCCATTTCTCATATCCTACTCCCAATTGCTTAAACAAAGTAAAAATTAGGGCATGATAACCTAACCCTCTAGTTGTTCCACATTTAGAAGAAATATTCTTATAAATTAAAGATCCAATATTCATATTCTTCAATTGTTATATGTAGAAATTCAAAGTTGCTCTCTCCTTGGTAACTTCACTAAGATGATTTGATGGAAGAAGTTGTGCAAAAATAAAATGGTTCCATTCTATAGAGGGTGCATTTAACTTTGAGGCTGAAAAGTTTACCTTATGATCATTCTTAATCTTCCAAACTCCTCTTCCGTCAGTCAGAAATGCAATCACCTCATCCATCTACAATTCAGTAGGCTCAAATGAAGAATAATCATAGTTTAGAATATCAGGCAACTGGTACAGAGCATTGATGCACTCATATGAAAACTCCACTATTCTTCCTTAAACATCAATCTAGTCAACAGAGGCTTAACGAAAATTGGCATAAAATTCCCAGGCAATAGAGATTACTACAACAACGGTGAAGTAATATAAACTTTCACAATGTTGGGCTATAATTAAACTTTCAACAGCTCCATCAGGATTGGAGAAAGCTCTCTCTTGAATCAACTTTCTATTCGCAAGAAGATCATTGTATATGTATTGAGCCTTTTTATTGGAAAATTTCCAACAATCGAACTCTAGTCTTCCTTTTCCCCTCTTAGTTTTAGGAGCCATAATCTATAAAAATTCAAGATGAATTCTACATAAATTCCAAATAATATTCTTTAGCTCCTAACAACATATTTCTAAGGTAAGAATCTTTCTACCATGGATTCATCACTTATTTCTTCCAAAAAATCAAAAATTTTGACACATGAGCAATGTGAGAAGAATCCATTATGAAAATAAATTTTTTTTGCATTAAAGTGAAGCTCATACGTTGAGGAGATCAAATACAAAGTTTTCAAGAGAAGAAATTGCCCCAAAAACCAAAATTTGAGAAGCCCTAAGAATCCCCTAACTCTATTCACGAAAACTAGGAGGAAGAAGGTGACAATTTGGGTAAAATTTGGGTTTTTAACCCATTTTAGGTGGTTTAGCTAAACCAACGTTTTTGGCGCCAAGTTCTGGCGCATAAGCTCTAGTCTCTCAGGTTTCGGGTGCCTAGGTGCCAGGTTTCGGAGCCTAAGCACCAAGACCCAGATTTTGATTTTTCATTTTTTTATCAACTTTTAATAATGAGCACTGCACACCTAAGGTACTACGAACCCTAGTAAGCCAAATTTAACATTTTAATCATCTTCCAACACCTAATTTTAACAAACACCAACAGTAACTTAAATTTAAATTTAAATCCAATCCCCATACAAACACACATTATAAGTCTCCCACAATCTTTAAAACATAACTTCTAAAATCACTCTCAAACTACTAAGCACTCAAACACTAAAAATATTAGAAAGACTACAAGCAAAAAACAAAGCTAATATTCTACGGAACCAAAAACTTAAAAAAACACATCAAAGCGACAAACACACATCAAAGCTACTACAAAAACTCCACTACATATTATCATTGACGTCATTATCCACTTCTCTAATGCCACCAAGCGATTGATGCACATACATGTTGTATAAGGGATATTTAGAAATTCCTCAAAATCTTCCTTGATCCAACAATTCTTATGTTTGTGGTAGGAAAAAAATTAGCAAAAATGAAGAAGTTATAAGGCTTAGATGATGAATTTAATCTTGTAGCTAGGAAACTAACCTTGTAATCATTTTTCAATTTCCAATGTTCAGCATTGTCCGTCAGAAATCTAAAGATTTTAGTCAAATTGTCTCTAGTTAGAGTGAAGTTAGCAAATTCGCAAAATAGTACGTCATCCACCAAGAAAAACTTGTTGATCTTTGAAGGAGTAAAAGTTACTAACTTACTTTGAACATAGACTAATACATCATTTAATCCATGAAGATTTGAGTAGAATTTCTTCACGACATAAATAGGGACAACGACAGCGGTGTAGCAAAATACTTCTAATCGCCTTTGAGTAATAATTGCTTCTACTTGCCCTCCACGCATGATGAATCCTCTTTCTCTTATCAATTTTTTCTTTACTAGAGTTTTATCATGAAGCATTTGTGCATCCTTCCTTAAGAACTTTTTCCGATCGAAATCTTCATGAGTTGAACTTGTTAAAGCATTGAAATCCATGAACTCTCAAGATTTCCTTCACTCACAAAACTTCTAATTGATGAAGAACGAAATGAAATGGAGGTTTTAGGTGGGTTTTAATGGAGAAAACTGTTAGAAAAACTTAAAAACTGCCATAATCATGATTCAATAATTGTGGCGCCTAGGCTTTGGGTGCCAAGGTGCCATTCTCTCTATGTGTTAGCGCCTAGACACTCGATCTCAACACCTAGGCTCATAATTGAACATCAGTTAGCCTTAGTTCCAAATACACGTCCTAACCTCCTCTAAGTCATGAATTGTAGTGATTTAAGCAGTAATAACACATGTACAACTCTCAAACACAAAATAAAATCAAACAAATACACACAATCAAATATAAACAAACAATACTTAATCCACTCTATAACTATGGGTTGCCTACCACAAAAAGCTTATTTTAACATCGTTAGCCCGTCTTATCTACTACTTACTCAACTTGACCCAACATTAGGCTTTCATTAGATATAGGTCTACTTCCATCAAGGAAAGGTTTTAGCTTATGTCCATTTACTTTGAAAATTCTATCATTTTTTGGATCCTTGATATCCATAGCACCATAAGGATAGACTTTCACCACAATGAATGGTCCCATCAACCTGAACTTCAATTTCCCAGGAAATAATTTCACTCTAGAATTGTATAGTAAAGCTTCTTGTCCAGGTTTTAAATCCTTTCTTAAAATCTTCTAATCATGCCATATATTCATATTTTCTTCATAAATCTTCACATTTTTCGTAAGATTCATTTTTTATCTCCTTAAGCTCATTCAATTGCAATAGTCATTTCTTATAAGAATCTTTCAAATTATAATTAAATTCTTTGATAGCCCAATAAACTTTATGCTCTAGTTCTACTTGTAAGTAACAAGCCTTCCCAAATATTTGTTTATATAGGGTCATTCCTATAAGAGTTCTATATGTTGTTCTATAAGCCCATAATGCCCCATCCAGTCTATCAGACCAATCCACCTACTAGGATTAATAGTTTTTCTAGAATTTTTTTAATTTTATGCTTGGATAGTTTTGCTAGACCACTTGTCTGAGGAGGATAAGTGGTGGCTATTTTATATCTCATACCGTATTTTCTAACTAATGTTTCAATATTTTTATTCTTGAAATTACTTCCCTCATCAGTAATTATTACTCTGACATCTCAAATCTACTATGAATATTTCTCCTTAACAATTTTACGATGCTTTAAGCATCATAGCAAGGTAAAGAAACCACTTCTATCCACCTTGATACAAAGTCTACTGCAACAAAAATGTATGTATTTTTGAAAGATGGTATAAATGGTCCCATAAAATCTAAACCACAAACATAAAAAATTTCAACCTTTAAAATAAAATTGAGGGGCTTTCAGTTCTTTTAGAAACATTATCTACTCGCTAAAATCAATCACTTATTTTTACATAAGCATTAACTTCTCTAAATATTGTAGGCCAATAAAATCCAGATTGTAAAATTTTATATGCAGTTCTATCAATCTCAAAATGTCTTCCAAAATCAAAATCATGAAAATTTTGAATAATTTGTTGAGTTTCTTCCATAAGTACTCATCTTCAAATAATTTGGTCCTTACATTATTTATATAAATAAGGGTCATCCCAGAAGTAAGATCTCGTATCATGCATAACTTTCTTTTGTTGTGGGATATCAGACCATAGGGTAAAATGTTACTAACAATGAAATTAACTATGTTGGTGTACCACAAAATACTTCATCAAAAAAATATTCATTAATTTCATTTTCAAGGTTAATCAGATTTTCATGTTCAAGCCTAGATAGATGATCAGTAATCCGATTATCAGTTCCCTTCCATATACTACCTCAAAATCAAATTCTTGCATCAAAAGGACCCATCTGATTACCTTGGTTTTTGCATTCTTCTTCAGCATCAAACATTTAATAATAGAGTGAGTTGCATGCACAATACATTTAGTTCCAATAAAATAAGACCTAAATTTATCAAAGGCATATATTATTATTAATAACTCTTTTTCCGTAGTAGTATAATTAATTTGAGCTTCATTAAGCTTCATTGAGAGTGTAATAGTATATTACTTTAAAAATTTTATCATATTTTTATCCCAAAATAGCCCTAACAGCATAATCACTCATATCACACACCAACTCAAATGGTTTCCCAAATCAAATGAAATAATAATTGGAGTGGAGCATTTAGGAACTCCTAATTAAAATCAAATAAAGGATCTTTTTCTAAAAGTTGGCATAGAGGCTTAATGATTTTTATCAAATCTCTAATGTATCACCTATAAAAACCAGCATGTCCTAAAAAAACTCATAATTCCTCTCGCCGTAGAAGGAGGTAGTTTAACAATAACTTGAATTTTTTTTTGATCTACTTCTGTACTATTTTTTTTAATTTTATGTCCAAATACAATTCCTCCTGCAACAATAAATTTACATTTCTCCCAATTGAGAATTAATTTTGTTTCTTCACAGCATTTTAGTAATTTTTTAAATGATTTAAACATGAGCCAAATGAAGTACCAAACATTGAAAAGTCATCCATAAAAATGTCAATTCCTTTCTCAATTAAGTCGCAAAAAATAGGCATCATGTAGCTTTGAAAATATGTAGGTGCATTGCATAATCCGAAGAACATCCATATAAAAGAAAATGTCCTATAAGGACTCATGAATGTTATTTTTTCTTGATCCTCAAAAGGTATATGAAATTTGGTGATAATCGGTATATCCATAAAAAAGTAGAAATGTTTGTGCCCTACTGACCTGTCAAACATTTGATTCAGAAAAGGTAAAAAAAATGATCTTTTCTTGTGGCGATATTTAATTTTCTAAAATAATTGCAAATTTGCCATCTAGTGACTTATCAGATTGGAATTAATTCAGTCCTTTAGTTAATAGATACATCACTCCCCCTTTCTTAGGAACACAGTAAATATGACTAACCCAAGCACTGTTCGAGATAGGATAAATAATTCCAGCATCTACCACTTTATAATTTCTATCTTTACAACTTTTATTATTGGGTTTAATCTCTTTTGAGGATCAACCCTTGACTTATGAGTCTCTTTCATTAAAATTTTGTGCATATAAATTGAAGGACTAATACATTTAATATTAGCTATTGTCCATCCAAAAGCTCTCTTATAATTTCATAACATTTCCATTAATTTTTGTTCTTAATCTTCAGTTAGGTCTGAGGATATTATAACAGACAATGTAAATGAGTTCCCTAGAAAAACAGACTTTAAATGTATAGGGAGAACCTTCATCTCTAGTTCAATAGGTTTTCCAATTAAGGAATAAAAAAATTACTGTTTTCACCAGTGTCCAATAGCTCAAAACATTCCTGCACATAATTAGTATCCTCATTAATATTTTTAATTGTTTCATCTTTCAGATCAGAATCTTCTTCGTAATCTACTTCTTGTTGTTCCATTTTATCTTTATAATATTCCCTAAAATTATTATTACTTAAATGATTGATAAGTTCCATTCTGAAACATTCATACTCTCTTTCCATTGCTAGATATTTCATTGATTTTGATATATTAAATATAACTTCTTGATCATTGACTATCATGATTAACTTTTATTTTTGCACATCTATCATAGTTGTTCTACTAGCAAGAAAATGTCTCCTTAAAATGATTGAAATTTCTTTATCTCCCTCCATATCTAACACAATGAAATCTACTAGGAAGATAAATTTATCCACTTTGACTAACACATCTTCTATAATTCCATTCGGGTAAGTGATCAATCGATCAGCTAAATAAAGCATTACAAATGTAAGAGAAATATCTCCTAAGCCTAACCTTCAAAAAATAGATAGAGGCAAAAGGTTAATGCTAGCCCCAAAATGACATACAACTTTCCTGTAAAATTTATCTCCTATTGCACATAAAATAGTAAAGCTACGAGGATCTTTAAGTTTTTGAGGAAGCTTTTTCTCAATTATTTCACTGTGTTCTTTAGTAAAGGGAATAGTCTCATTGTCTGTAAACTTTCTTTTCTTGTTAAGAACATCCTTCATAAACTTTTCTTATCTTGTCATCTGTTCCAAAGCTTCAGAAAATAATATATCAATCATTAACTTCTTGAATACTTCCAGATACTTTGAAAATTTTTTATCCAACTTCTGCTGTCGAAGTCTCTGAGGAAATGGAGGTAGTGGCCATTCTAAATTGACCTTCATTGATGAAATAGTTTTTTTTAAGTCTTGAAAAATATCTTCATCAGACTTTTCAATTTCTCTTCTCTAAACTTCAATCTCTTTTTGAACTATTGTCTCCAATTCTCTTCCACTTCTTAATTGGATTGCTTTTAACTTATTTTCTGATCTGCTCATTAGGATTAATTTCAGTATTACTTAGAAGAATTCTCTGAGGCCTATTTCTAAGTGCATTACCAATTTGCTCCTACTGATTTTCAATATTTTTGATTGTTTCTCATTGACTTTGTAATTGATTACCCATGTGTAACACCATTTCTTCTATAGACTTCTCCTTAAATTGTTGGTTACTACTAAATCTTTGAGGATGAGTAAGCCTATAGTTAGTACTTTCCTGGTTGTTCTAGTTTTTTAGTGGGTTCACTTGATTGTTCCCTCGTTACTGTTAGCACCACCAGAATTATTATTCCAGTTTATGTTGGGTGGTTTTTCCAACTGGGTTGTAATAGTTATAATATGGGTTATTAGGTTTATTGTTAATTGCATTTAAAGTCTCAAGCGTAGGAATGTTAGAATCAATGATTTGTCTTAATGAATTTTCTTAATTCACTGGAGGTGTTTAAGATAAATTCATTCCAAATTGATTTATCTTTTTTGATATTACAGTTACTTGAGATGTTAACAAAGAAATAACATCATAATCATGAACACTAGCTATTCTGTAAGGATTAATATATTAATAAGGTCATTGAAAATTATTCATAGTCATTTATTCAATTAAATAATATGCTTCATCAAAAGGTTTTAACATTAATCAATCATCAACAACAACAACAATAATAGATCTAAGAAATCCTACTAACCCATTATAAAATGTTTGAATTATTAACCAATTGGGCAAAGAATGATGTGGAAACTTTCTAAGAAGTTCTTTAAAGCATTTCCAAGCCTTGTATATTGATTCTCCTTTACATTGACTAAAAGATGTAATATCATTTCTAAGCTTAGTAACCTTTGAAGGTGGAAAATACTTAGCCAAGAATTTTTGTGCTAGGTCACTCCAAGTTCTAATAGATCCAGATCCTAATGAGTTCAACCACATTTTAGCATTATCCCTTAATGAAAAAGGAAAAATCCTAAGTCCAACAACATAGTTAGGACACCATTATACTGAAATGTGGCATAAAGTTGTAGAAAACTTACAAGATGTAAGTTAGGATCTTCAGATGGATTTCCCCCGAATTGGTTATTCTGCACCATCTAAATGATAGCTTGTTTTAATTCAAATTTGCTGACTTTCATTAAAGGAGTTTATATACTTTGATGAATTTAATCTATGATAGGGTTAGCATAATCTTTTCATGTTTTTTGTATATTCTCTTCAATTTGATTTTCTAAATTATTATGCAAATTATTTTTCATTTCTTGGAAGTTGTGAAGTTCTTTTTATTTCCTAATTTTTCTTAATTGTTCCCTCTAACTTAGAATCGTTAGGCACTAATCTCTTAGATCTTGTGTTACACATACACTATTAAAGATAAACAATAAAAACAAATAAAACACACCAAATATGTATGTGTAAATATATATATATATATATATATATACACACACACACACACACACACACACTCACACAAGAACGTATGTAAACTACACTACAATTTTCCTATAATGATTCTAAAGTTAAAATAAAGATTTTCTTAAGTAAAAAGGTTTTCTTGGTATCCCCAAAAATAGTGCAAAAAGCTTGATTGCTAAACTCGCAGTTTTATAGTAATTTTAGTTCAGAAATGTGGCAAAAAACTCAACCCAATTTAGTTAGGCTGGGAAGATACTAGATCACACCCTAGCTTTCCTGCTTACCCCCCTTTACCTGAAGGCTAACGATCTCGCTTTAGCTTCTAAACATCTGGACCAAACTAAGGTTTTTATTCTGTCACTCTAAAAGCTCCAATTCTATGCCCATCAAAATTTATTTTCCTTATTTACTTGCACATAACCCCATGAAATAAATCCTCATCTATGAGAATAAATGTGATTCTTATTTTGTTATGGAAACATAGAATTTATCGAGACACTTTGTTTCACAATAGAATTTAACAAATAAATTAGCTAGATAAAAAAGTAAATTAAGCCTAGAAATTGAATCATCACAATTTATGGAAATAAAAGGATCTCTACTAAATTTCATTCCTACACATAATTATTCCTCATTACAGGGAGAAAGACAAAGGAACCTACTCAAATCTTATGAGGAAGAAACAACAACACATGGATTTATAAATAAATATAAGTTTATAAAACAAGGCTAAGTAAAATAAATAAAGTACACAACTTATCTTAAACTCCTTTCCAAGTAATCCTTCTAGTACCTTTGAATCCCTCACTCTTGTTACAATTCCAATCCAATCTCACTTAGAACTGTAGTGAAGAAGATATCTCTCACATATCTTCTTCTCCTCCAAATCTAAGTAAGCCTCACATACTTTCTCCTCTCCAAGGAGACTCCCCTTCTCTCTAAATTATATCTTTTATCTCTCTAAAAGAAGCCCCCTTTGAATCTCGAGAAGTTTATTTAATCATAGTCGAGAAGTTTCTTTAATCATAGTTCTCAAAATCCCCAAGATTTTCTTCAAGAACCCCTTTGAAATTCATCCACGTTCATTGAATCTTCTAGATAACTGCCTCTGGTGCCTAGGCACCAAATCAACACTGGCCTCTTTGCTTCTTTTTACTCTAAATTTCTCTATTTTTGTTCTATTTGCTCCATTTAGTGTACCTACAACCAAAAAAATTAAATATATCTTTCATTAAAGAGCAATATCATTAGAAAAAGACGTTAAATGTGCAAATAAAATTAACATATTTTAAGCATGTTAGAAAGGACCTCCAATCAAATAATGCAGCACAAGCATTCAGAGCATCCGAGGAAAGGCGTGGTGTTGCGTAGGATTAAAAGGAAAATTGAGATTTTTTAATTAAAAAAATTCAAAAAATTGTTTAGAACTTGAAAAAAATAATATTTTGATCTAGAGAAATCATAAAAATAAAGGAAAAATACCTTTAAACTCGGTGATTAGAGGATAAAAATAATAAAAATAAAATTGAAAATGAAAAACTTGTATTTAATTTTTAATTAATTAAATACACATGTAAGTATTTTAATTATTAAAATTAAATATAAATCCAAAGAATATATAATTTGCATGCATTATTCCCCCCATCCTTGGGAACATTCTCTATTTTTTCTAAGATTAGGAGATATCCCCAAAATGAAAATGACTAATTTTCTATAAATTTGTAATTATTTTGAAAAGTAATTATAAAAAATCAAAATATTGGAAATTAAATTTCAAATTGGCTTGGAATTTAGGGTGATAAATCTAAACCCTAAAATAATAATTTCCAACTTTTAAAAAATTGAAATGAAATTTAGGACCCTAGGGGCAAAATTATAACTTTGAAAAATTTGCAATTTAGCCCAAATTGTTCCCAAATCTTGGTTTAAGCTATTAAGGCTTAGTTTTAGGGGATTAACGACATGGTTACTCTTATTTACCATGAAGTTACTCTTAATATTCTAATGTTAGTCTAATTTGAATCTAAACCTAGTTTAGGCTTAACCTAACCTAATCTTGGCCTAATAGAGTGAACATTGACATAACATAATTAGGTTTAAGTCTGAGGCCTAATTAAGTATAGACTTAGCCATAAATTGTTGGGTCTAAACACCTTGGACCTAACCCAAACCCTAAATATTGGGTGTAGCCAACTTAGAATCAATCTAAATCTTAAGTGCAAACCAACTTAGACTTAAAACTAAATGTTTAGGTTCGGCCTAAATTGAACTTAAACCTAAGTCCAAGCGAACCTGTAATTAACCCTAAATGTTTAGGCTCAACCTAAATTGAACTTGACCCTATGTCCAAACCAACGTAGACTAAACCCTAAAACCTTAGGTTCAACCTAAATTGAATCATACCCTATGTCCAAATCAACCTTTACTTGACCCTAAATTTTTAGGTTCAACTTAAATTGAAAATAGACCTAAGTCCAAATCAAATAAAATCAACTTAAACTTAACCCTAAACTTTTTAGGTTCAACCTAAATGGAACCTAAACATAAGTCCAAATCAACTTTGACTTAAGCCTAAATTTTTTGGTTCAACCTAATTGGAACCTAAGTTTAGGTTCAACCTAAATTGAGTTTAACCCTTAACCTTGGGTCTAACTCAAACTAGACCAAACCTTAACCTTAGGTTCAACCTAAATTGAACCTAAACTTGAACATTGGGTTTAAATCAAACTAGACCAAACTTATCCTTTGGTTCAACCCAAATTAAACCTAACCCTAATCTTTAGGTGTAACTCAAACTAGGCCCAACCTTAACCTTAGGTTCAACCCAAATTGAAACAAACCATATACATTCGGTCTAAGTCAAACTAGACCCAAGCTTAACTTTTGCTTCAACCCAAACTGAATCTAACCCTAAACTTTGTGTCTAACTCAAACTAGACCCAGCACTAACCTTAAGTCTTAAGTTCAACCCAAATTGAACCAATTGAACCTAACCCTAAACATTGGGTCTAACTCAAACTAGACCCAACCTTAACCTTAGGTTCAACCCAAACTGAACTTAACTCTAAAGTTTTTGTCCAAATCAAATTAGTCCCAACCATAACCTTAGGCTGAACCTAAATTGAACCTAACCCTAAACATTGAGTCAAACTCAAACAATACCCAACCTTAACCTTAGCTTCACCCCAAATTGAACCTAACACTAAACCTTGGGTCAAATTAAAATTAGACCCAACCTTAACCTTAGGTTCAACCCAAATCAAACCTAACCATAAACTTTGGGTCTAACTCAAACTAGACCCAAACTTAATTTTAGGTTGAATCCAAATTGAACCTAACCCTAAACTTTTGATATAACTAAAACTATACCCAACCTTAACCTTAAGTTCAACCCAAATTGAACCTAACCCTAAACCTTGGGTCAAACTCAAACTAGACCAAACCTTAACCTTAGCTTCACCCCAATTTGAACCTAACACTAAACCTTGGATCTAAAAAAAACTAGACCCAACCTTAACTATAGGTTCAAACAAAATCAAACCTAACCATAAACTTTGGGTCTAACTCAAACTAGACCCAACCTTAATTTTAGGTTCAACCCAAATTGAACCTAACCCTAAAGTTTGTGTCTAACTCAAATTAGACCTAAGTTTAACCAAAAGGTAAACCCAAATTGAACCAAACCCTAAACCTTGGGTCAAACTCAAACTAGACCCAACCTTAACATTAGCTTCACCTCAAATTGAACCTAACACTAAACCTTGGGTCTAACTAAAACTAGACCCAACCTTAGCCTTAAGTTCAAATCAAATCAAACATAATCATAAACTTTGGGTCTAACTCAGACTAGGCCCAACCTCAAATTTAGGTTCAACCCAAATTGAACATAGCCTTAAACATTTGGTCTAACTTAAACTAGACCTAACCTTAACCTTAGGTTCAACCCAAATTAAACCTAACCCTAAATCTTGGGGTCAACTCAAACTAGACCCAACCCTAACTTTAGGTTCAACAAATTAAACTTAATTTTGACTCTAAGTTCAACTTACACTGAACCTAATTATTGACCTCACTTTTTTTGAGGTATAATCTTTATTCCTTAAAAGCCTAAGATCTAGCCATAAGACTTTTCTGTTGACTATCCTATAGGAGTAGTGATGGATCTCTACCCCATTAGAAATTCTAAACACCTCCTTACTCTTCTTGGAGTTCCACATGTTTAAATTTGACCTCTAGCACTTAGAAGGCTGAAACCAACATGGGGGAGCTCAAAGTGAATCCTCATAAGACTATAAGGCCTTAGATTTAGCCCCAGGTGGCTTGGTCTTGATCAGGCTCACACACAAGTACACAAACCCTTACTCAAATTCTCAAAACCCTAAAATCAATCACATTTGATCTTTCCCCACTCTTTTGGAAACTCATGAGGGTGGTCCCCAAGCTCTTAGCCTTTGTTTAGGGTGGACATGACCAACACATGGAGGATCCAAAATGAGCTTTCCCTTGGTCTGATGACACAATATGGTTAACATCATGATTGGCATATTTAATGAACTTCAATTTCACCCAAACATCCAACTTTGCCTTCTACCCCAAATTTTCTTAAAATTACCAAAACACCCATAGAGCCCTAAATTTCTCAAAACTGTCTAAATTTCAAAGTTCTCTTCAAAAAACTATATCAAAACACATCAAACCATTCAAATTGCCCAAAATACCCCATTTTTCTCAAAATTTTCAAAATACCCCATACCTTTCCCAAAATTACCAAAATGCCCTCCCATACCCAAAAATCTACAAAAATTTCCGAATTCACTCCGAACCTCACCTGAATAAATCCTAACCACCAAAACACCCATAGAGCCCTAAATTTCTCAAAACTGTCTAAATTTCAAAGTTCTCTTCAAAAAACTATATCAAAACACATCAAACCATTCAAATTGCCCAAAATACCCCATTTTTCTCAAAATTTTCAAAATACCCCATACCTTTCCCAAAATTACCAAAATGCCCCCCCATACCCAAAAATCTACAAAAATTTCTGAATTCACTCCGAACCTCACCTGAATCAATCCTAACCAGCAGAAAACTTTAATTGCTCCAAAATACAACAAATTTGACCATAACTCCTAAAATGCCCCTAAATCCCTAAAATGCCTAAATGACCCTCATTTTTCACTAAATTCATTTCATACTTCCCTAATTTCAAATACAAATCAAATTTCATCATGTTCAAGCTTAAATGAAACCATATGCAAGCCAAATTGAACCCAAATTCTAAGCCTAAGTTAAAGACCCTAAATTGACCCCACTTCAAAATTCCATCAATTTAAACTAAGTGGCCAATTCAACTCCACCAAATTCACTTCCTAAACCATTCATGACATTCTCCTATAGTAATTTGTCCTCTCAATTAATTTTTAAATGAGGTACAAATTCAATTTTTAGCCTAAACCCAATTTTAAGCCTAAAATCCAAATTAGCCTAAACCTTTTTGACTAATCGAAGCTTAATCATCTCTGTAATTCCTAAACTTGCTAGGATACTAATAAAATAACCAAGGAACCTATCTTGGTGCCATGTACCAAGTGTCCCTCAAAATGGGGAACCCGTCCTCCTAATTTAGCTAAACTCTCCAACCCATGCAATCAACCATTAAACCCCAAAGCTTATCACAATTAAACCTTCTCTGGCCTTCACTGAGCCAGCTAGCAACCTCCCCTATCCTAGCCAGCTGCCTTACTGGTTGAAACACAACAAAATGAAAAGCATTCCCCTTGGGTTCAAATCCAAATTACATCTATCTATTGTAGCAATCCCCAATTGGTCAAGCCGCTCAACCCTCCACTTAGGCAGCATTTTGCACCCCCTGGCTTGCCTTGCTAGTCACTATAGCCATGGCTATAAATTGAACCCCCTCACAACCAAATGGGAAGAGGTGCCAAATACTTAGTGAAACTCTTTCAAATTGCTCCCAGAGCTTCCCACAACAATTCTAAGTGCAATCCATTTGTTCTCAGCCCCTCATTTCCATTACCTGAGCTCAATCTCACCACCTAAAATCAGGAAATTTTCTGACCATCCCACCAAACTCAACCAAACTACAAATTAACTATCTAACAAGCTCCCTTAGACCTCAAAACCACTTCCTCAGTAAAAAGCCCCCTCTGCACTAGAACTTGATCAAGACCGCACCACCCTCTGATCAAACTCCTACATAACCCCAACCATAGATAGATTCAATGCTTTGAGAATGTTTGTGGGACCAAGACAAAGCTAAAAAACCAACCTAATTAAGGCCTCACCTCTTGGATAAAGGTATAACTCAAATTCCTAAATTTTGGCTTATTTTCATGAAGAAACTTGTATTGTATATGCATGTAACAACAGAGATATGTTCATTTGGCCTAGAGGAAGGTGTATGAACAAACCACATGGGATTTAGTTTTGTATCGAGTGAGATCTTAGGTCTAGAAGCTAGACGATTATTGGGTTAGGGCGTGCGATGAACAAAAGCAGTCAGATTGCGTGTGTATCAAACAGATGGTCCAGATCGAGCTCGATGAAGCTATGTGACGTGAACCATGAGACGTGTGGTAGGCTTGCGTTAAAAGCACAGCGAATCGGAGGCCACTACATTTTGTGACGCAAATAAGTAGAAAATTAGGTCATCTCTAATTTAATTAATTATGAATACTTTAAAAATTCATAAATTGGTGTAGAAAAATCATAAAAATAAAATAAAAATACCCATGTGCTCACTGAACAGAGGAGAATAATGTGGGATAAAAATAAAAAAATATTTAACTAATATTTAATTTTTTAATAAAATTAAATGCATTAAAAACTTATTTAAATCATAGTTAATTAAATAGCAATCACCATACAAAAAAATTTGGAGGGCTTGATCTTCATGTGCTTAGGAGTGTTCCCTAATTTTTCCAACTTCATAGAGCACCCCTTAGATTGAAAGCCCTAATTTTTCAACATTAACCACCATTATTTTAATTAAAAAAATAAAAATTAAAATATAAGGCAAAAAATTATGCGACTTGGTTTGGTAGGTTCATGATAATTAGAGTACCTTAAAAAAATTGAACATCAGATTTAAAAATTAAAATGTGTTTTCTTATTTTAAAACTAATAAAAATCACTAAAAACTAGAAAAAGTTTAAAATAATACAAAAAATCACCAAAATGATCGAAGATGAAGCTAATCACTCATTTTCTAAGTAAACATTTGGAAGCCATAAAAATTGTTTTTCATGTAAAAATAAATTTTCTAAGTAACATAAATTTTAGCTTTAAATAATTATATAAATTAAAATCAAAGTTAAAAAATTATGAAAAGTGGTTTAGAGTGTTCCTTGAGATTAGGAGAACCTAAAAAAAATAAAGTTGATGTTAAAATATAAAGTTCATTTTTGGACTATTTTTCAACTTAAAAATAATAAAAAATAATTAAAAGTCAAAAAAATATTAAAAACCTCAAAATGTCAAAAAATTCTTTCCTTATAACAGAAAATCAATATTAAATAATTTTATAATTTTTTATGGATGTAAAAATGTATTTTTAATATTTAAATGAATTTTTCCACAATTTTAGTCAAATAATTATAAAAAAATAAAAAAAATAAAAGAAATGCAAAATAAGTTTGTCTGAGTACTCTGAAGTAGCAAAGATTTATGAAAAATATAAAAAAGGTAATTTTTGAAATAAAAATGTATTTTATACTTGTTTAATCACTAAAACTAACTAAGCTTTATAAAAAATAAAATATAATTCAAAGAATCACAAAGTTTGTTCCTTGAGGTCCTCTGATCTAGGTGAGCCTCCAATAATTTTTTTAAGGATGAAATATTTATTTTGGTCTACTAAATGAACTAATATTGAAAATCCCTCTTTTTGAACTAAAATAACTATTAAAAACTAAATAAAAACTAGAAAAATATAAGTCTTCCTCTGGTATTTTAATTACTCATGAGTGGGGTACCAAGAAGGTTTCAAAGTCATTTGAGTTAAATTTAAGAGATTAGGAAGTGGAGAGCCCTAAGGGAAAAATAATAATTATGAAATTTTGAAGCCCTAATCAAAATGTAGGTTAAATCAAAGGGGAAATGCTTAATGTTGATCATGATGAACTCTATTAGAAGATTGAAACATAAAGGGTTAAGAGGAAGAAACCAATTTATCACTTTTTCTACAATAAGGGTAAAATTGTAATTTTCTTAAATTATTGTGATTTAGAAGTTGATCTAATTGGATGATCCTAAGCATATGGGTCAGAGATAGGAAGATGATAACTTACTCATTTGAAGCCCCTAATCGGTGATTATATGATAAATACAACATTTTAATATAAATTAAATTCATTTAATTCGATATTTTTTATTATTTAAAATGTATCCATAAAAAAAAACTTAAGACTAGGCCTGATTTGAATATGCTTAACGAGGTTAAGAAAAAAAAACATAACCAATCATGAGTGCCTTTAAAGCACTATAAGCCCAACTTTATTCATATGCACAAGGTCCTTAATAATTTAATTTGACCTTAAGGATATCCACTCCTACAATTCATAAGTAGAACATTAAGTGAATACATAATTACTCTGCTCATGGTATAATTAAATCATCGAGGTTCATTGAGCAAAGGTTGAATTATCACCGCTGAATCTGAATTTAGCTTCAGATGATTAATTTAACAACATAGTAAGTTCAAATGAACTCGAAATGATATAGAAGATTTTAATGGTTCTTTAGGGTTATGCCTCGACTACTTTTATAATCTTTTGGATGTTTTGAAGGACAGCTGAACCTATTATGATTTGAGGAAGAAAATCATCCTTAAAACTTTTAGGGACCCACCAAGTTGTGATTCAGAACCCGTTAATTCACACAAATCAATAGAAATACTCTAAACTCCTTATCCTACATTTATGACCCAATGCTCAAGGATTTAGGCCTTCTCTAAGGTACTTAAATCCTTGTGAGGAAATGGGGACATTTCTTTGACACATGTGGATCATCAAGCTTATGTAAGTCTGAGGTCTAGGTGGCTAGGGCAATGAGAATAATGTTAATGTGTGCTAAATGAGGGATACTAAGAGGGATTTAGAATAATATCTCTTACCTCAAGGACCTTCAATGAGGGGAGAGGATATGACCAATGATATTATTCACCTACTCTTTATAAGATTTTTGCACCGATACGCTTAGGTTGCCAGTAGTCTGACCAAAGAAAAATATGTTGAGATTTTCATACCTATTTTACACTATTTTTGATGATATTGCGCTTTAAGGAAAGGTATTTTTGATGTTTTATTGCAATAATGACGAATTAGGGGCATTGGAGCAAAAAGATGCAAAAAGGAGCGAATTTGGAGCGAAAAGGACCAAAATGTGAAGATTTGAACAAGGGCGCCGACGGCGAGCCCAACGGCG
>NW_018164882.1:178848-179172 GCF_001263595.1 Phalaenopsis equestris
AAGGGCCTCCCAACGGCACCCTCGAGGCCGCTGATGGCGAGATCGGCGGTTATGTCCAAAAGTGCATTAAATGTGGACAATTTTTTGAGGGATGCTTAGGCAACTCTTGGGAAAACTCTTCTACATCGGAAAACTCATCCACATCTTCAAAAGAAGGCTTTGGCCGAAAATGAGAAGAGGTGGCTTAAGAGTTCGGAGGAGGCTCAAGAATTCGAGGATTTGGAGAATTTGAGGATTTGGAAGGATAGAACAGCGTCCAAGAGCCCTAGTAGTGTGAAGAGAGTCTAACTGTGAGGAATTCTTTAAGAGATTGTAAGAGTGGAG
>NW_018164883.1:0-2288 GCF_001263595.1 Phalaenopsis equestris
ATTAATTCTGGAGTCTCGGGAAAATCTCACCGTCATCGGGGTCGATGGTTTTGTCAGCGCCCTAATTCAATTCTGCACATTTTGGTACTTTTCGCTCCAAATTCGCTCCTTTTTGCATCTTTTTGCTCCAATGACCCTAGTTCATCATTCCTGCAACAAAACATCAAAATTAACTTTTTTTAAAGTGCAATATCATCAAAAATAGTATAAAATAGGTATGAAAATCTTAACATATTTTCCTCTGATCAGTAGTCTTGCACCAACCTCTGAATGTGCTACACCCAACCGTTGCCTCGTGGTCATTTGAATGTTGCGGCACAAACATAATAGGTAAGATAGACCCTCTGTCTTCCAGAGGACACAGATTGATACTTGTCGCTACAGATTTTTTTTTCAAATGGGCAGAGGCAGTGCCATTACAAGAGGTTACGACACAGCACATCCTTCAATTCTTCAAAAGCCAAGTCTTCTACCATTTTGGAGTACCGTGAAGAATAGTTTCTGATAATGGGACAGCCTTTAAAAGCACCAAAATCAACAATTTTGTCAAACGACATGGGATAGACTGGAGATATTCTATCCCAGGGCAAATGGCTTAGCCGAAGCCTTCAATAAGATATTGGTATAGATTTTGAAGAAGACGCTAGATGAAAAAAAGAGATTGGCACAACAAGTTAATAGAAACTTTGTGAGCTTACCGGACGACGTTCAGTGCACACCCTACATGCTCGTGTATGGGTCAAGGTCTGAGGCTGTGCTACGACTAGAAGTTCAGACACTATCTCTCAAAATTGCTGTTGCCAATCAACTTACAATAGAAGAAAGTGCAAAACTCAGACTTGAAGAACTATAGAGTCTTGAGGGAAAATGACTAGAAGCACAACAACATTTGAAACTTTACCAGGCAAAGATGGTACAAGCTCATGACAAATTGGTTTGCCCAAGGACATTCAAAGTTGGTGACCTTATCTCAAAAGACCCATTTTTGCATGTCGCAAGATAGGTGGAAAATTCAAGCCAACTTGGGAGGTACCATTTGTTGTAGAAAAGGTCTAAGTAGAAGAAGCCTACCAGCTAGTAGATTTCTGTGATGAGAGACCCATGCTGCCAATCAATGAAATATACCTGAAGACATACTACGCAACCTAACATTGCTTGACATCGCTTGATTTGAAATTTTGAAATTTTAATTATTCTGGGGTTATATATTTGGCCAAACGTTTGTGACTGGGTCCAAAAATTTTGTAATAAATTAAACCTCAATTTAATGAAATTTTTTGAAATTAAACACTTCAATTTTCTCTTTTCTAACTTTAAATTTGATATTCTACTAAATTAAACAAAATACATACATAAATAAATAATTTTTTCACCAACATAAACTAAAATTTTCTTTAACAAAAACTTTGTTTTATTCTCATTTCTGCTAAATTTCAGCTCACTGATGTTTTCCAGTCATCTGTAGAGAAAAATATCAGGCTAGAGGCTAATCTTTGCTTTTAAAGATGGCTGGAACCTTGCACTCAACAAGGAAATGACGTCGCAGGGCGGCACCATAGACTTTGATATGGACTTTAGTCAAGTTGACATGGACTATGAGGGTCCTCTGATGAATGTGGTTAGCCGTCAGGAAAAAGAAGAGCTACCATCGTTGCTAAGGTTAAGCAGCAAAGACAGTTCCTCACTAAAGGGGAAAAATGTGATAATACAATAAGACCCGATGGAGGGGACTAGTCACCTACTGTCTATGATAGCTATGCCGGCCGGAGGCCTAGTCGCTGCCAATGATAAAAGACTTCCAGATGAACTGTTATGGAGAACTCAACGTAGAAACGCTAACCGCCGAAAGCATAGGGCTTTCTTACGCCAAGAGAGAAGACGACTGAAGGAGGCGAAAATCTTGCTCACACCTATTTCTGAGGGGAATATCTACGATCCAAGCATGAGAGAGACCTCTTCCAGCTTGCCTGCTACAGATGATGAGTCTGGATTTGTTATAGAGCCGGAGATACAGCCAATTTCAGGTGTTTTCTACACGGGTTTCTTGATATGCCTAAAATATATAGTATTTTTAGACACTTTTTTATACCTATTTTTTAGATATTGCTCTTTAATGGAAGGTATTTTTGTGGTTTTCTTTCAGGTATATGTAAAAAGGTGAAAAATGCTTAAAAGAGTGAAAAAGGATCAAATTTGGAGCAAATTAGTTAAAAATGTGCAAAATTATTTTAGCGTCTAAGCGCCAGATCTGGCGCTTAAGTGTCAGGTAACTAGCGAAGGCCGCGGCT
>NW_018164883.1:5070-17937 GCF_001263595.1 Phalaenopsis equestris
AAATTGAAGTTGAGAGAGAAGAAATTGAAGAATCAAAAGAGGACGCTCCAAAAGATTCTGAAAGACCTATTTCTCCACTAAAAATTGATTTAAAAAAACCACCACCTCCATTTTCTTAGAGACTTCGTCAGCAGAAGTTGGATAAACAATTTTCAAAATTTCTGGAATTATTTAAGAAGTTTACAATTATTATTCCATTTATTGACGCTTATAACAAATGTCAAGCTATGTAAAGTTTATGAAGGATATTCTCAACAAAAAAAAGAAAGTTTGAAGATAATCAGACTATTGTACTTAGTGAGGAGTGCAGTGCTATAATTCAGAAAAAGCTTCCTGAAAAGCTTAAAGATCCTGGTAGCTTTACAGTTCCATGTGCAATAGGAGACAGATTTTATGGGAAAGCTTTATGTGATTTAGGTGCAAGCATTATGCCTTTGTCAATATTCAAAAGATTGAGATTAGGAGAAATAACCCCTACTACTGTAACTTTGTAGTTAGCAGATTGTTCGTTAACATACCCTAAAGGAGTTATAGAAGACGTCCTAGTGAAAGTGGATCCATTTATCTTTCTTGTTGATTTCATTGTGCTAGATATGGAGGAAGATAAAGAGATACCTATCATTTTGCGGAGACCTTTCCTAGCCACAAGAAGAGCAACGATAGATGTGTAGAAAGGGGAATTAACAATGCGCGTCAATGATCAAACTGTTACTTTCAATATTTTAAGATCAATGAAATATCCTGCAAAAGGTAAAGATGATGAATGTTATTGGATGGATGTTATAAGATATCTAAGTGATTGTCATTTTAAAATAACTTATGAAGAAAAATTTGAAGAAAAAGATTCGGAACACGAGCAAGAAGAGGAATAAGATTGATGTGAAGAATTTTTTTAAGGAAGATTCAAACTATGTTTGAGAAAGTTTGGAAATTTTGGACACAATAGACAAAGATAAATCATTTTGTCCATCAATTGAAAAACCTCCAGAACTTGAGTTGAAGTTACTTCTTGAACATTTAAAATATTCCTTTTTAGAAGATTCCTCTACTTTACCAATTATAATTTCCTTAAAATTAATGTTGGAAGAAGAGAAAAGGTTTATGATAATTTTGAAAAATTTTAAGAAAGCCTTTTGATGGACAATTACTGATATTAAAGGAATCAGTCCTTCAATTTGTATGCATAGAATTAATATGGAAGAGAACTGCAAACCCAAGGCTGATCCTCAAAGGAGACTGAATCCTATGCACTTGAACAAAAGTTTGTTGTAAATTGTAAGAAGATATAAGAAAGTCTTTGGATGGACATTAGCTGATATCAAAGGAATCAAACCTTCGATTTGTATGCATAGAATTCTATTGAAAGAATATCATGAACCAAAAGTTGATCCTCAAAGGAGATTAATCCTTATGATGAAAGAATTTGTTAGAAAGAAATTTTAAAATGGTTAGATGCTGGAATAATATATCATATTTCAGACAGTGCTTGGGTAAGTACAATTCACTGCATTCCTAAAAAAGAGGGTATGACTGTTGTGAAAAATGAGAATAATGATTTAATACTAACAAAACAACTTACAGGGTAGTGAATATGCATTGATTATAGAAAATTAAAATCTTGCCACTAGGAAAGATCATTTTTCATTACCTTTTCTAGATCAAATGTTGGATAGACTAGCTGGGCATAAATAATTTTATTTTCTGGATGGATATACTAGTTATCACCAAATACAAATATCTCCTGAGGATCAAGAGAAAACAACTTTTACCAGTCCTTATGGTACTTTAGCTTTTAGAAGGATCCCCTTTGGTTTATGTAATGCCCTTGCTACATTTCAAAGATGTATGATGGCAATTTTTTGTGATTTAATTGAAAAAGGGATTGAAGTATTCATGGATGATTTTTCAGTGTTTGGAACTTCATTTGACTCATGTTTAGAACATTTATCTAAAGTTCTTAAGCGTTGTGAAGAAATAAATGTAGTCTTTAGCTGGGAAAAATGTCAATTTATGGTAGCAGGAGGAATTGTATTAGTTCATCAAATATCAGAAAATGGTATGAAAGTAGATCCTGCTAAAATTCAAGTGATCACTCATTTACCTTATTCAACAAATGTAAGGGAGATTAGGAGTTTTTTAGGACATGCTGGATTCTACAGGCGATATAATAAAAAAATTTCAAAGATTGGTAAGCCTTTATGCCATTTACTGGAGAAAGATGCAAATTTTAATTTTGATAAGGACAACCTATCTAACCCTAGGTCATTAAGTGGTTGGTCCTTAGGAGTTTAATTAAGGATGATGTTGTCAAGCAAAATATATTAAGTTTAGTAGATCTCCGCGGTATCCAACAGATCTAGAGAAAGAAGCAGGTCCGTGCGACTCTCTTACTGCCTGGTGGAAAATCCCAAGTTCATTTAAACTTATTATGTTGCTTAATAATTCATCATGTAAATACCCTTAGTGCTCAGTGAGCATTGAAGTCTCAATTATCCCTAAGAGTAAGGTAATTATTATTTGTAATTTAATTTCAAATATTATGTGGGTGAAGACCCTTAAAGAGGCAAGTTAGTGTTACTGGAACACTTAGCCAAATTTTGGTCCTAATTGGGCTTGTAGTGTTTGAAAGTTGTTCTAATTTTTAATGATATTTAATTTTTTAATTTTTATTTAAATGAAACTTAATTTAGCCTAAGTCACTACAAAGCCCTTAAGACTTAGGTGAGTGTCTTAATTATTTTTGAAAATGTTAAGTTTTTAGGTGGTCATGATTCATGATTTGAATTTCATTTGAAAATCAAATAGGGGTATTAAATTGATTAATTATTGACTTTAAAATTTATACCCCTAATTCCAGGATAATCTAATTTTAATAAACTTTCAAATCTTAATAATTTAGAAATTTATTAACTTATACTTTTAATGAGGAAAGTGAAATTGATTTCTACCAATTAACACCTTATGTTTCAAGCATCAAATAAATTGATTAAGATCACAGGTTACCCATTCCCCTCCTTGACTTAAACCTAAATGTTAATTAAGGCTAAATTAACAAAATTACACATTTGCCCCTAAGGCTCTAATACTTCATAATTTGTCAAATTCAATTCAAATGACTTTGAAATTTTTATCCTACCTCATTCATGGGTCAATTAAGATATCAGAGGAGAAAATATTATTTTTTCAAAATTTAATTTTATTTATGTAATTATTTTCATTTAAATATAGGATTTTTCAAAGAAAATTCCTAACTTGACCAAGGTAAATTATAATCCATTAAAATTTTTACTGGTGGTAGACATGTACCATAGAAGCCTTTGGATCAAATTTACATGCTTTTTTGAATTTTATTTGAATTTTAAGAATTATTGCAATTCTGGGGTATTTAGTAAATATAAAAGTTTTGTATTTTTGAGAAATCTTCCTGAGGTCAGAGAACTTAGAGGAGAAAATTTTATATTTTTCTGAGCTTTATTTGAACTATTGGAATTATTTTTAGTGAAAACCCATTTTTAGGCTTTAAAAATTATTTTTAAGTTTTAAAATTCAGTATCTTTATTTAGAAAAATAGGAAAAATATTATAATTGTTCCTAAGTGCTTAAGAAGCAATTTAGAACATTTCCATGAATTTTATTATTTTTGTGATTTTCATGGATTTTTAATTATTTAAATATTTAAAATAGGTTAAAAATCAAGTTTTTATTTTAAACTCTACTATATTTTAGAAAATACCCCTAATCACAGAGAACTCAAAAAACCCAGTTTTATAATTTTTCAAGTTATATTTTGATTTTTTTTAAAATTATTTTGGTGCCAAAAATGTTATTTATCTTTAAAAATCAACTTAAGTTACAAAATAGACTCTAAATGCTTTGGAATTTTTTATGGTGAGTGCTCTAGATCCTAGACAATAGTGGAGATCAAAAATTAAGTCATTTTGTTGTTTGTATTTTTTAAAATTAATTATCTTAGTGATTTAGGGTTTGTAAGGATTAGGTGTATTTTGAATGACTTGGCTCATGAAAAATATTCTAAAGGCTTTCTGGCCATTATAAACCTTCCAAAATTTTCTTGGATTTTTCTAAGCAACATACTAATTTGCATGATTATTTTAAGCAAATAATACACATAAACTTGAAAAATATGATTTTCTGTCTAGGGACCTCCTCTGACTTTGTAAAAATCACAGAATGTTCCCTAAGACAGAGATAACAACATGCTAAAATTTCAAGCCATGGTGATATTACTACATGCATGGAGAATCAAAACATCCAAATTGGTGTTTAATTAATTAAAAATAAAATATGCATCAAATGGACTCCAAATCACTTTCACATTATTCTCCTATGTTCACTGAGCAAGAGGGCATTTTTATTTTATTTTTTTATGATTTTTCTACACCAAGATATGAATTTTTAAAACTAGGGATCATTTTCTGATTTTTTAAATTCCTATTTATCTATTTTTTATTTATCTATTTAAACGTGCGGCGCTGAATGTATCTACGGCGGCTTTGAAGCTCCCGGTGGGCCGCTCCTTTTTGGCGTGCTCTGGTTGGATGCCGTCATCCACATAGTGATGACTCGGCCCGTGGTTCATGTAAGGAAACACTGTCCAGATCGATCTCCTCCGTCCATCTAATACACGCGCGATCGAACAGCTCCACTCCCCGTATTCGTCCCTCATAGAGTGATCTTGTGATTGTCCACACTAAAACCCTAAGATCTCAACCTAGACTTAACCAAATCACCTCGGGTTTGATCCTATGGACTCGTCTAAGTGAGACAAACACATCCATATGGTATCCATCATGCAATTAAATTAATAAATTAAGCCTAATTAAATGGATAATCAAAATAGGCTCGGGAGGAGTAGAGGTTTAATACCTTGGCTCTGATAAGGGAAGCTTCGATCAGAGAGTCTAGGCACGTTCTTTGGGGTCCAAAGAATCTAGGGATTAAGCCTCTTGTTATGGTGAAATGTCTAGACCCAAATTCGACCAAGGCCGATTTCAGGTGTTGGTCTACAGCTATGCTAGGGGCTCTATGGAAGGGGGATTTGATGGGTCTTTGGCTTCTCTCAATGTGGTGAAGGTGTGGGTGAGTTTAATTTAAGTTTTGTGGACTTTAGAGGTGTGGAGAGCTTCGTCCTGTCTCCAGCAAGGTTTTCAGCTCAAAAATTGGGCTCTGACAAAGGATATTGGGCTCCGGCAAGGGGATTCAATACAATGTGGTGGTTGGGTTGCACTACGATGGTCTCAAAGAGGATTTGGGATCAATTTAGGGAAGTCTCTTACAGAAATTTTCAACTCTCCCCCCATGGCCGTGGAGGGGAGCTTTTTATAAAAATGGCCTTAGGCTTGCTGCCATGGCCAATTGGGGGGTGGAATGTGCTGCCTAGGTGGAGGGCAGAGAGGCTCTAAGCTTCAATTTGGATGAGGTGGCCTCTAAGTTTGAATTGGGTTTAATCCCATGGAGGTGGTTCTCGGTTTGGCCATTTTTCGGCCACTAGGCTGGCCGACCTAGTGCATAGAAAATATGGCATGAAATCCACTAGGAGGTGGCTAGCGAGGTCAGGTGAGCCAGGGGAATATGTCACAGGAACTTAATGTGTTTAGGCTTTATTTTGGTAAAACTATCCTAAGCTTAAGAAAATATGGCATGAAATCCCTTAATTTAGGGGACCTTTGGTCCATGGCTTAGTTTAGGTGCTTTTAAGAGGTTTAGGTTGGTCACTAGGGTTCAACTAATGGCTGTGGAGTCATTAATTTGGTGACTTTGGGGTAGTTATGCCATCTTTAGTGCATGGGTTCAATGTGTGTTCAAGTGATCAAAACTTGGGTTTAGGATAGGCTAGCCATTCCAATTGACCCAAATAATTGATCAACATTGTGTATATGATTGTTATGAAGATTTTTGGTGAAGATTTGAAGTAATTTTGAGTTCAATTGGTGAGTCAATTTGAAGGATTTTTAAAATTTGGTCAATTTGGGCATGTTGGGCTGGGTCTAGGTTGGGCTAGCCTTGGGCTAAATCCAAATTAAATGGTTCAAATGATCAAGGGAGATGTTGTGAAGATTTTTTATGAAGGGATGGAGTGGAAATTTTTGGGCTAAGGCCATCAATTTGGTGAGATTTTGAGACATGGCCAATTTGGGGCAAATTTGGGGCTTTTTGGATTGGGGCAAATTTGGAGATTTTTGGATTTAAGTTGAAATTAAATAAAATTGAGGTTTCAAAAAAGCCAATTGAAGTTCAATTTTAATGTTTAACAATTTTATGATGAGTTTAGGATTCAAATTGAGACCAATGGATTAGGCCATGGGGTTCAATTTGGTGGAACCAAGTCATAGGCCAAAATTGGGGGTTTGACTTAGATCAAAATTGGGCTCAAAGAAAAGGCCAATTGAGCTTGGATTTAGTTTAGATTGCTCATATGTAAGGTTAATTTGAGTTTAGAATTGAAATAGGGGGAAATTGTGACCAAATTAATGAACATTTGAAGTGAATTTAGAAAAATTGGGCCTTTAAAGGCAATTTGGGGGTTTTGGTCAAAATTGTCAAATTGATCAAATTCGATCATGTGATAGTTGAGAAAAATAAAATTGGAAATATTTGGGAGGTTTTGGTAATTTTTGGGATTTTTTGGAATTTTTGTAATTTTGGGCTAAGGAGGGGTACTTCGGTAATTTGGTCAATTTTGGTGATTTTGGGTAGTTTGGGTGTTTTCAAGGTGTTTGAAATGATTTTTGAACCAAGTTGAGTATTTTGGGTAGATTTGGGAATTTTGGCCAAATTTGGGGTCCCAAAGTCCCAAAAGTATCAAGGGACCAAAGCCTAGAAAATTCAGTTTAGGATAGTGAGTGATTATGAGTGTAAGTGATTGCAAGTGAGTGCCTTAGCCCTAGACCAACACCCAGGGTCAACCCTAAGGTCAACCAATCCTAATGGGAACTCATTTTGAGCTCCCCCATAATGACCCCACCTACTAAGTGCTAGAGGTTAGGACCAATTTGTGGAACTTCAAGTTGAGTAGAGAAGAGTTTGGAATTTCTAATGGTGGGGTTTCCTTGTCTAGTTTTCTAAGAATAGTCAATAGGAAAGTTCTATGGCTAGACCTTAGGCTACTAAAGAGGAAAAGCTAAACCTCATCCAAAAGTGAGGTCAACAATATGTTATTTAAATCCATCGAAATCCAGCCGAAGCTTCTTCTATTGTCTCTCTGTTGTCACCTCCACTGCCATCCAAAGGTGAGTTGTCATTTGCTCCAGATTTGTCATCTCGATCGCTACCCAGTGATGAATCACCAATTTACAATGTCCTCGTCTCGTCCCGAGAAGAAGGGAGGAATAAGAGAGAAAACTATGCCTCGAAAGGACTATCCTAGGAGACTGTATAAACATACTAAAAGAACTTGAAGAACTTATATTTAAATGTTTGAATGTAGGTGAATGTCTATATTACAATGTAGTACAAGAAAGAAACAACTGTGTAGTGACGTACTGTAACAGGAAAAGACTGAAGGAAAATTATGGAAATGAAGTGACCTAAGGAAAGAGAAAATTATGCAATAAAAAAATGTGTAGTAAAGTAACAAAACTGAAACAACTAAGTGTACCTGATTAAGTCTGGCAATGCTACAAAACATATTACAATTGCATAATATAAAGGGGTTAACAAATATTTGTAAATGTTAAAAGAAAGGTTAAGTGATAAGCATATGAAAATTTAAAGTGGAATATTAGCTTTTAATTTGGGTTTAGGCTCAGACTAGACCTCTTTTTCTCTTTTATCTCGATCCCACAGGCAACTGATATATCGAAGTCAAACTATCAACATCAACTAGAGGTTATCAACGAATCACCCCTATAATCAGGCAGCCCTAGAACCTATCGTTTAAAGGATGTGTGAACGGAGTAGTATATGAACAGTATCTGAACTCCTCAAAGTGTAGGACATCCATACGTGAAATGTAGTATCTTAGACCCTATCGTTTAAAGGAAGTGAGAACGGAGTAGTATCTGAACTCCTCAAAGTGTAGGACATCCATACGTGAAATGTAGTATCTGAACTCATCAAAGTACAGTGCACCTATATGTGAAATGTAGTATCTGAATTCATCAAAGTGTAGTGCACCTATATGTGAAATGTAGTATCTGAATTCATCAAAGTGTAGTGCACTTATGCGTGAAACGTAGTATCTGAACTCAACAAAGTGTAGTGCACCTATACGTGAAATGTAGTATCTGAACTCATCAAAGTGTAGTGCACCAATACATGAAATGTAGTATCTGTTGTCGTGCAGGGTGTAGTTTGTTGTGTTCATTGTATAATATCTGAGGGGCATTATGATATTCGTGGTGTAGTGTATGAACTGTATAGTACATGAGAGGCATAGTGTATGAAAGACATAGCGTATGAAAGGCATGGTGTATGAAATGTGTAGTGTGTATGTGAGTGTAGTACCCATAGAATGGTTTGTTGTGTATCTGTTCTTTCTAAGTACCATTTCCCAAATCTTTTAAGGAGGGTTGGAGCTGCCGACAACTTAAGGAAGTGAAAGGGCATCACACTAGTTGAATGTTGATTTTATATCTCAGCTATAAACAAAGCTATCAAATGGTTCTTTGCCATCATTGCCTGTTACCCTTATTACCCCTCGTCTCGAACTAATAGGCCACCTTGATATCTCATATGCTCATCGAACGAAGTTTTATATATCTCATATTAAGAAAATAAGAAGAGTAATCATTTAAGCATTTATATAGCATCCACCTTCCACCTTAGGCTCAAATTGTAAACCTATACATGTGATTATTGCATACTCCCTTAAGTTTTCCAAGGGGAAAAAAGATTATAGCATTTAAAATTAACTCTCAAAGTTAAAAGATGATTTTCAACATATCCTCGAACAAAGGGTAGCAAAAGGAAAAAAATTTGGGTCTCAAATGTATATTACAAATCATAGAAATGGTTTCTAACATGTATTCGAGTAAGAGCGGCAAGAAGAACAAAATTTGCGTCCCAAATGTATATCTCAAATCATAAAAAATGATTCCCAACACGTATTCGAGCAAAAACATCAAGAAGCAAAATCTGCGCCCCAAATGTATATTTCAAATCATAAAAAATGAGATCCAGTAGGTATTTGAACAAGGAGACCACAAGAAGCATCAAAACCGAGCCCCAAGTATATTTTTTGAGCCATAAAATAAATTCCAGCAAGTGTTTGAACAAGGGACAGCAGAAAAATATCAAAACCGAGCTCCATATGCATTTTCAAACCATATAAATGAATTCCAGCAGGTATTTGAACAAGGGACAACAGAAAAATATCAAAACCGAGCTCCATATGCATATTCAAACCATATAATGAATTCCAGCATGTATTTGAACAAGGGGAAGCAAAGAAGGCATAAACCGAGCCCCCACATGCATTTCTCAAGCCGTAAAATGATCTCAAACATGTATTCAAATAAGGGAAAGCAAATAGGTAAAAATTGAGCAGCATAGAGGCTAAACCGAGCCCAACACAAGGGGCAAAACCGAGCCAGAATAGGGGGCAAACCGAGCCCATCACAGGGGCAAAACCAAGCCAGCACAGGGGCAAACCGAGCCCAGCAGATGGGTAAAACCGAGTCTAGCGAAAGGGAGCAAAAACAAAGAAACATTTCAAGTAAATTGAACTCATCAAATGAGTCAAAACAAAGCCATAAACAATCATTTTTCATAAAGCCTTAGACTTCAAAATTTCCTGCACCCCAACATATGTTTTAAGTAAGAATTGATAACAGGAAATAGATAAGTGTAACTAATCTCTAAATCCAAATATTTCTCAGTATTGAAATGAATTTTAGCACTTACTTAATTTGAAAATAACAATAATAAAAGAGTTCAGCAATTCATTTCCAACATGTATTCTAATGAGGGGCAGCAAGAGAAGCAAGAAACAAATTCCAAATGTTTTTCAAAATCATTAATATGTTCCTAATGTTGGAGTTCAAATAAAGAGAATTACAGGAAATACAATTGAATCTCCACATAATAGCTAAATCAAATCCAAAAAAATGCCAAAAGGAATAGGCCATTACCAAGCTAAAATCGAGCCACCAGATGGCTATCCAGATCAAATCTTTAAAAAAATTTTCAATATTGAAGTTCAAATAAAGAGAGCTATAAGAAACATAATTGAGCCTTCGAGACTAGATGAACTCATAAATCTTTATAATGAAATATAGAATCAGCCGAGAAGTTCAAAACAAAACTTCAAAGATCGGACGAAATCGAATGCCCAACTAAGAAGCTCAATACAAAATTTCCCATGGATCGCATAAACTCAAGAATCTCCATGTTAAAGCAATACAATGAGAAAATAGTAGTCAAGAGTACTCAAAAGCAAACAGAACCTCAGCATGAGTAACATGCCAGAAATGACTCTTCCAAGTAATTGCTCAAGTATCGAAATAACAATAATATATGATAGCAATTCATTGCCATAAATCCAGGACTTAACAACTATGGAATTACGACAAAATTAATCTCAATGAGTTGGTAATATATAAACTCTGATTTTTGACAAAGTTCAATGAAGCTTAAGAATAGCAAATAAAATAAGTAATATCAACTTCCTTTAGTCTATGAAGCAGAAATACAATGCTATTTCTCTGGAAAAATATTCATATTCATAGAAGTAGAAGTATAAGAAAAAGAAGCTAGGTATATTGACTCACTGATCTGAGATCTGAAACTCTAAGTATCTCCAAAGGGTTTAGGAGAATTTAGGAGCGGTAAGAAGAAATAATCTCCAAAATCACCAGAACAGAAGAAGCCAAATCCGAAAGAAATTGCTAGCCAATCGATCTTTTTCCTTAGTAAATGAATCAAAAAGAAGATCTAACCCAAAAAAAAATCTCTCCGAGCAACTTTTAGAAAACGCAAAGCCAACCTCAAACAAAAAATCTCAAATCGTTCAGATAAAAAAAAAACCCTAACCCTTCCATCAAATGGGGTATTTATAGCTGAGAATGAGAGGGATTCACCTCAAGGCATCCGCATTTGGGCGAGAAAAAAAATTCGCTAAACAAAAAGAGGTTACCGACAAAACGATCGACGATGAAAGTCAGTTAAGACCGGCGAGGGAAGGGATGACCGGGGAACTGGGAGGAACTCCGAAATCCGGTTAAGAGAAGAGAGGAGGAGGAAAAGGTCCGGTTAGGGCACGATTCGATCCCAAGAGGAGAAGGGAAGCTTTGAGAGGGGTGTGAGCGTGATATTAGATTTTTTTAGGATATATATATATATATATATATATATATATATAATTTTGTGTGATTCATTCGTGCGCGGCACCCCAACAAAATAGATGTCCTTCCTAGCTAAAATCAACGTTCCAGACGTGACGGCGTGGTCTGTTTCGTAACCCAGGGTCATCTGAAAAAATTCATCGACTATCGCGCCAAATTAACTTCGATTCGCGCGCAGCACTTCAAATGAAATTATTTTAACCCGATCGGAGCCTTTTAACGAGTAAGTTGAAAATATTGACCGGTCCTCGCATAAGCGACAACCAAAGTCAAATACAACGCTCGCAGTGGCAAGTCAAATGTCGTGCATGTCACGGGGTCCCGTATGTCTTTCAAATTTCTATAGGAGTTCAATTTGAGCTTCAATATGTCGGCTTTTCGATCAACTCAATCGAATATTGAGAATCTAAAACCGTCCATATGAAACTGCAAGGAGCGAAGAAATGACTTAAATTTCTAAGTGGTGTGGGTCCCAGTCTAGCCCTCTAAGAGAGTCAAAATAGAGAAATCTTAAGGCTAGATCCTAGGATATCTAGAGAATGGAAGACTGCAAAATGAGGTCAACAGGTACCAAAAACTTGATCCCGACTGTTTATATGCAACAATATAACAATGTATGCAATTATATTTTTCACTTATCTTTCCTACTTTGCAACAACACTAAAAACTTGATCCTAAGAAAATAAGAATTTAGCTTTTTAATTTATATATATTGAGATACTATGCAAGTATATGTATCGTTATCAAGTAATATAAGACTTTTTGACTAAGCCCCGAATATTGAACCCATAGGGAGTGTTCACAATATGCACTTCTAAATAACAAACTTTCTATTTTAAAAAGACAATTACTTAAACTATTGATATTTTTACAGTAATTAAAATTCAATTCTGTTTGGTATTTTTTATATTTTGACAAAAACATAAACAACTTCTAAATATAACTTGAGTTTATGTAAAAGAAAAGCACTGAATATGAAATATCTTTCTCCTTATCATGAATCAGTAATAAGTATAAGAATTCTGTTGTGAAAGTATTCAAATTATGTTGTGTCAAATAGGAGCAATATTATTCCTTACCCTTACTATAGATGCTATAAAGAACATTGACCAATTTAAATTTTGAATAGTTCTGAAGACCGGCTAGGCAGGGAAGATACCAGCTCTTACTCTAGAGTTCCATCGATTCCCTCCACCTTGGAGCTAACATCTCGTATCAGAACCCAAAATAATAAACCAAGTTGGGGGCTTTATCTGGTCACTCTAAAGTCCTCTAACTCTACACTCTTTAAATATTATATTCCTTTTTATTTGCACTAAATCATATGAATTACATTATCATTCATACAACCTCATGTGATTCTTTCTAATTGTTGACCGAGACAATACCATCCCGGTTCTTACATGTTCACACAACAAATTACACAACAAATTTTAACCAGATCAAGAAGTAAATGAAGTACATGGAATTAAATCATCACAACTTTTTCCAACATTAAAGATTAATACTCTCCACAACTTCCATCCAATACTTTAATTACTTATCATTTTAAGGAGAAAGATAA
>NW_018164883.1:17972-50770 GCF_001263595.1 Phalaenopsis equestris
AGAAAGCAAAACCACACTTTAGTTTAAAAGTAGAAATCATTGTCAAACCAATAAGAAGTCTCAATTAAAACCAAAACTAGTTTTAAAACAAAGATAAAAACTTATCTCAAATCCTCCACCAAACTCTTGAAGTTCCTTTGAATCTCTTCTCTCTTAAAACACACTTAACTCTCATAATAAAATTAAAAACAAAAAAAGATAAAGTAAATTTGTGGTGCCTCAAAAATCTCTCCAAAAGTTTCTCCACGAACTATTTCAAGAACTTCTCAAGGCTCCCCCCTTTTTTCTCTCAACTTCCTTCTTTTATAATTTTCCAAGTGATGTCTTGGTATCTCTTCAAAATGTGTCCTAATTTGATGTATTTTCGAAGCGATGCCTCCTTTCATAAGTCTTTTAACCATATTTTCATTTCTAGTGGTCATAACCACCCTCTTTAGCCAATAGGTGCCTTAAATGTCCCTTCAAAATTTGGTAAAATGAATTAATCCATCAAATAACTGCCTCTATGGCGCTTGGGCGAGGCCTTCTCTATTTCACTGGCGTTTAAGCGCTAGAGCTGGCGCTTAGGCGCCAAAATACTTTTGCACCATTTTTGCATTTTTGCTCCAAATTTGATCCATTTTCACTCCTTTTAGCATTTTTTATCTTTTTACTTGTACCTGAAAGAAAAGCACACAAATACCTTCCATTAAAGTGTAATATCTCAAAAATAATTATAAAAATGTGTCTAAAATATTATATATTTTAGGTATATCACCAACCGCGTAGCCGCCTCATCAACCTGCCTTTTTGCTCTATCCACTCATCCAGTTTGATCTCATCCATCCATTGAATAAACACGCGATCAGACGGCTCTCATTCATCGTCCACAAATGACCTAACCCTAGAACCATTCACACTAAAACCCTAAGATCTCGAGCTAGACTCAACCAAAGTGCATGGGTTTTGTTTATAAACCTTCATCTACTCAAGATGAACACATCTGTATGGATTATATGGTATGAAATATAGTAAATATGCATGGAGAATCAAAACAGGCTTATATTAGAGTTAATGCTCAATACCTTTGTCTGAGATGGGATGCCTCAATCAGATGGTTTGGTAGCTTTGAATGGACCTAACGAGCCTCCATATGAAGTCTCATGCTCTGGTGAATTGCCTAGGTATTTTTTTAACCAAGCTCGATTTCAAGTGTTGGTCAAAGTCTATGCTAGGGGCTTTCTGTGATGGCGCTTCTATGGGGAATCAACTCCTCTCACTGTGGGGATGGTGTGTGCACAATTAATTGAAGTTTGGTGGACTGTGGATGTGTGGGGAGATTTGTTCTGGTTTTAGGACAAATTTTGAACTCAAAATGAAGCTCTCATAGTGGGAATTAGAGGGGGACAATGGTTGCAATGAGTTTAGGAGTCCTTGGAGAGTGTTTGAGAGCAATTGGGCAGAGTTTCCCCAAAGAATTTGGATTGCTCTATGTTTTGGCCATGGGAGAGGGGTTTAAATAAAATGGCTTAGGGTGGCTTCCAAAGCCAATTAGTGGGTGCAAAATAGTGCTTATGTGGAGGGTTTAAAGGTGTTAAATCCAATTGGAATTGGCCAGGCTAGATGGGTGTAATTAGGCTTGAATCAAGGCATAGGGGCTCTCAGTTTTGGCTCCTCTGGTGACTAAGGTGGCTATACATGGTAGGGGAGGTGCTCAGGTAGCACAGAAACCTCAGGGGAATGTGTCACAAAAATTAATTTGGGCTGGTGATGGGTTTTGGCAAAAATATCTTTGGCTTAAGCAAATTAGGAAACCAAATTCCTTGATTTAGGGGACCTTTGTTCCATGGATCACCTAGGATGGGCTAAGTGGGTCTAGCCTGGTCACTAGGGTCCATTTAGTGGCTATGGTTTCACTAATTTGGTCACCTTAGCATGGCTAAGTCAATTTTGGTGCATGGGTTCAATTTGAGACAAATTGGCTTAAAGTTGGGTTTCGGTTGGGCTATCCATGACATTGAGCCCAATTGATTGAGCAATTTGGTTTGGATGCTTGTCATGAAGAGTTTAAAAGATATTTGGAGTGATTTTGAATTGATTTGGACGTTCAATTTGGAAGATTTTGGCATTTGGTCAATTTTGGGGGTGTTGGCTAAACTTGAGTTTAGGTTGGGCTAGAGTTGGGCTAAGTCCAAATTGATGGTTGAAAATGGTCTTGGGAAATATCATGAAGAATTTTCAACATTAATTGGGTGCCAATTTTAGGGTTAGGACATTCGATTTGGTGGGATTCAGGCATATGGCTAAATTGGCAAATTTGGGAATTTGAGATTTGGGTTGAGATTGAGTTAAGTTGAAGCTTGAGCAAGGCCAATTTAAGGTTCAATTAGTTGTGTGGGAACATTTCAAAGAGTTTATAATGCACAATTGAGGCAATTTGATAGATTTGGGGGTTCAATTTAGTGGGATTTTGATCTTGGGACAAATTGGGGCTTTTTTATTTTGGTTGAAATTGGACTCAAATCTGGGTCAATTAGACGTCAATTAGGTTTGAATTGTGTTTGATCATGATATTGAAATTGGACTCAAATCTGGGTCAATTGGACGTCAATTAGGTTTGAATTGTGTTTGATCATGATGAATTTGAGTTTGGAATTGAAATTGGAGAAGATTCGGGCCAAATTGATGGACATTTTGGGTGGATTTGGGGAAATTGGGCCTTTTAGAGCAATTTGGTGCTTTTGGTCAATGTTGGTCAAATTAATCAAATTGGGTTTAATTGAAGGGTCCAAATTGGTTTTAGAGACATTTGAATTGATTTTGAGGGTTTTTGGAAAGTTTTGGCCACCAAGGGTATTTTTGTAACTTTGGCAAATTTTGGGGGCATTTTCATAATTTTGGAAATTTTGGGAGGTTTTGTACAATTTGGGTAGTTTGAAATGGTTTAAAATGATTTTTGAAAAAATTTGGGTATTTTGGGTGAAATTGAAAATTTGGGTATTTTGGGTGTGGGTATTTTGGGTGAAATTGGGATTTTTGGCCAAATTTAGTGTTTGGGGTGTTTAGGTAATTTTGGTAGGCCAAAAGCTAAGTTGGACATTTTGGTGAAATTGGGGTGCCAACCACCCTATATGCACCATGAACCAATGGAATCTCCATTTGGGTCTTCTATGTACTGATCTTAGCTAAACTCTAGCATAGGGCTAGTGGGTTTAGGGGACAATCTACATTTGTCTCCTAAAGATCAAGGGATCAAAGTCAACAAAATTTTGGGTTTAGGGTTGTGAGTGAAAGTGAGTGCAAGTGAGTGAACTAACTCCATACCAACACCCAGGGTCAACCTTAAGGCCAGAAAGTCCTTGGGGATTCCTCTTGAGCTCTACCCCACCTACTAAGTGCTAAGGGTTAGGATCAATATGTGGAATTTCAAGTTGAGCAAATAATGGTATAGAGTTTCTAATGGTGAGGGTTCTTTTTCTACTCCTCTAGGAATAGTCAACAGGAATTTCATATGGCTAGACCCTAGGCTACTTAAAAGGAAAGACTAAACCACAACCAAAAGTGAGGTCAACATGGAGGCAACAGTGATAGTCTGCTTTGCACTTTTCTATGAGATTGCTTCTATAGCCAAAAGGAACAAATAACCAAATGTTGACTTTTTGGTATCAAAACATCTAGCAAAACTTGAATCCAAATATTCTATCACTTCAAAATCATTAGACCTTCTACAAGTGAGCATATGGTCTTTCATTCCTTGCAAGTATCTCAAAACTTTCTTTGTAGCTTTCCAATGATCTATTCCTGTATTACTTTGAAGCATGCCCATCATCCCAACAATTAAGCTAATGTCTAGCCTGGTACAAGCCCAAGCATATATCAAGCTTCCAACAATAGAAGGATATGGAATTTCTTTCATTTGTTTACGTTCCAAATCATTCCTTAGACACTACATAAGGCTGAATTTGTCTCTTTTTTTAATTGAAACAACACTTGCAGAACACCCTTTCATATTGAATCTCCCTTAGACACTACATAAGGCTGAATTTGTCTCCTTTTTTAATTGAAGCAACACTTGCAGAACACCCTTTCATATTGAATCTCCTAAGAACTCTATCAATATATGCTTTCTTAGACAACCTTAGCAATCCTTGTGATCTATCATGAAATATTTCAATTCCAATCGCATAGGATGCCTCACTCATATCTTTCATTTCAAAGTTCTTTGAGAAAAAATTCTTAGTTTCATACAATTAACCAAGATTGTTTGTAGCCAACAAGAGGTCATTAACATACAGAATGAGAAATATAATCTTTCTCCCACTGACCTTCAAATATTTACACCAATCAACAGTATTTTCTTTAAATCCAAAGGGCATGATGATATCATTGAACTTAAGATACCATTGTCAGGAAGCTTGCTTAAGTGTGTATATTTATTTCTTAAGTTTACACACAATTCCTTACCATCAACCGAGAATCCTTCAGGTTGACTCATGTAGAACTCTTCATCTAAATTTTCCTTCAGAAAGGCAATTTTCACATCCATTTGGTGTAACTCCAAATCATAATGAGCTACTAGTGCCATGATAATTCTAAATGAATGTTTCTTAGAAACTGGAGAAAATGTTTCTTTATAGTCAATGTCATCTTTCTAAATAAAACCTTTGACAATAAATCTATCTTTATATCATTCAATATTATCATTCGAGCCGCATTTAGTCTTAAAGACTCATTTACACCCGACTCTTTTACAACCTTCACACAATTCAATGACATTCCAGACTTTGTTATGATCCATCGATTTCAACTCATCTTTCATTGCATCTAACCATTTAGAAGAATTTACACTTTCTATTGCTTGTGAAACTGAGACTGGATCTTCATTGACCCCCAAGTTAAATTCAGACTCGTGTAGATAAACCGCATAATCACTAGAAATAACAGGTCATTTTTGTTGTTGAGGCTTTCTATGCACTAGTTCATGTGGTTCATCTAATGTAGGTTCATTAATGATAGTTTCATTGTGGGGTATTTGAGCATATATATGTTGTTCTTTTAAGTTGTCAAACTATTCAACAACTGTAGGAATAACAAGTGGAGAAGAAATCTTGTGTAAAAGAACTTGAACCCTAATTTCTAGGATCTCCATTTTACGTGGTTCCAAACTTCCACTAACTTCACCGTTTTCAATGAATTTATCATTTCTAGCTTCAATAAAACTTGTATTGTAGTTAGGACAATAAAGTCTATACCCTTTAGATTTTTTTAGATAACCAATGAAGAAACCACTAGTTGTTCTTAAGTTCAGTTTCTTTTCATGTGGATTACAAATCCTTATCTATGCTGGGCAACCCCAAACATGTAGGTGTCTTAAACTAGGTTTCCTTCATGTCCACAGTTCAAAAGGAGTCTTTGGAACTGCCTTACTAGGAATCTTGTTAATGAAGATCCTATGCAACGGTCTTTTAAAGCATGCAACGGTCTTTAAAGCATGCATCCACAATGATCAGGGTAAAGAAGAATTACTCATCATACTCCTAGCTTTTTCCATTAGAGTTTGGTTTCACCTTTCTACAACACCATTTTGTATTGGTATTCCTACATAGTGATTTAGCACATAGGTCATTAGTTTGAAGGAATTTAGCAAATAGACTTGTACATTGTCAGATTCATCATACCTTCCGTATTATTTACCACCTCTATCGGACCTGATAATTTTTAATTTTCTGTCTAATTGTCTCTCAACCTTAGTTATACACAGATTTAAGTGAGATTTTTCATTTAATAAGTATACATACCCATAATGCAAAAAGTCATCAATGAAGGTGATAAAATACTTTTCGCCACCAAAAGATGGAACATTAGCAGGTCCAAAAACATCAGTGTGTATAATTTTAAGAAGCTGTGTGTTTCTTGTGACAGCTTTCTTAAGTGTGATTTTTGTGTGCTTTCCCTTAATACAATCCACACAGATGCTAAGCTCAGTAAAATCCAAATCCTTAAGGATTTCATTCTTTATCAATCTTTCAATTCTTTCTTTGGATATATGACCCAAACGTTTATGCCACAAATAAGTTAAATTTTCATTCATAAAATCATGTTTAGTACCAACCTTATGATGCAAGGTCATCAGAGTATCAATGAAAATGTTATAAAATTTAAGCTTATATAGACCATCACAAAGTATACCAGAACCAATGAGATGATTGTGTTTAAACAAATCAAAACATCCATTCCCAAATTTAAAAGAGTATTCGACAATATCAAGTTTAGACAATGAAATCAAGTTATGTGAAACAGAAGGGACATAGAGTATTTGAAAAAGATCTAAATAAAGTCCAGTATCTAAAATCAATCGATAGGTTTCAATGGCTTCAATTGGAGCCTTAACTCGGTTTCCCATTAAGATAAACTTTTCACTTGAGTTTATGATTTAGGTTGTAAAGAATCCCTGCATCATATTAGAAACATGAGTGGTACAACCAGAATCAATCCACCAAGTATTGTAAAGAATTTCAACCAATTTTGATTTGAAATATATATAAACACATAGTTTACCTTTCTTTTTGAACCAGTCTTTATGCTTATGACACTCATTTTGATAGTCTTCAGGCTTTCTGCAAAAATAACACTTAATTTTCTTATGTTCCTCTTTGTGAATTAAGGTGGATAACACATTAATCTTTAGTGGTCTTTGTTTTGCCTTCTATTCATCTTTCCAGGTTCCTTTATAGCTCCTTTGATGATTAATGGAGTGATTTTCTCATTTCTTAAGTCTTGCTTCCTCTTGAATGAGCATACATTACAGTTCATTCATATTCTACTTTTCTTTCATAATGTTGTAGTTCATGTGAAATGAACCATACTCAGGTGGCAAGGAGTTAATGATAAACTGCACAAAGAAATTTTCATTCACTTCCATTCCCAGGGTCTTAAGTCTTATTGTCATGTTCATCATTCCAACAACATATTCGTGCATTGTACGAGAACAATCAAATTTCTTGTTGGTTAACATACTTAATAGTGTCTCAGCAAGAGGCTTATCAGCAGAGTCAGACTGAGAAGATCCCTCAGCAAATTTCATGAATTTCTTAGCACTTTCAATGTTAGAAAATGTACACTTAATGTTGTTTACTATAGTCATTCACATAAACATTAAGCTCAATTTGTTTGATTTTTCCAAGCTTTATAGAAAGATCTTTGCTCTTCTAGAATCAATAAGAGCAGGAGGCTTCTCGGTCGTGAGTGTCAAATCAAGATCCAGAACACCAAGATGAAGCTAGACTTGCCCACACCTTTCAAAGGAATTAAGCTCATTGAACGTCTGAACAGATGTAGTTTGCGAATGAAGAGAAACAAGAGTAGATACTGCAAATAAGTAGAACATGCCCATACATCAATGTTTCAAGTATTAAATTTAAACATATATTCATATTTAATCAGATTAAATGAAAATATTAATAGTGTATTGAAAATCTCCTTTGGGTGATATAATATTGCACAATAATAAACATAATTGATGTTTGAATTGTTAGTTTAACATAATTGACAATTGTTTATAGTCAAATTAGACATACCTATTATCTATGGATATATAAGCATTTATGACCAAATATATTGGTTGTGATCATATTCAAAGATTATAAAACATATATTAAGCTTTGTGTGATCCATAAATATTTTATAATCAAATAATATCATTATACCCATAATGAAATACAAAAAGGAAAAAAAGTTCGTAATAAGCATCACAAACTTATGAGTAATTGAATTTATTTGATTTGATATCTATTAAACATACTAATTTGGCCACTTTGATGACTAATAAATTAAACATAATATTATAAAACAAATATTAAGCTTTGTGTGATCCATAAATATTTTATAATCAAATAATATCATTATACCCATAATGAAATACAAAAAGGAAAAAAAGTTCATAATAAGCATCTCAAACTTATGAGTAATTGAATTTATTTGATTTGATATCTATTAAACATACTAATTTGGCCACTTTGATGACTAATAAATTAAACATAATATTGACATCAAATAAACAATAATTTTAGTCACAACAATATACATTTCATAACATAAATTATAGGGTTAAGTTCTGATTAAAAACCCAAATTTAATAATACCAAAAATAGTTTCTCGATTCACTGATTAACTTCAGTGATCTAATTTCAAGATCTAATCTACAGCAAAAATCTAACACAATTAACATACATAAAATTAAAATGAAAAATCACAAATTTAATAACTCGGCTATAATTCCACATGTTGGTACTTTTCATTTGTGATCCAATTTTATGACCCAAACACTTTATGCATATAATGACCAAGATCTTAGAATTCATGATTTTTACATATTCTTTTATAAGAGAGAAACATACCTATATTCATGATTGTAGAATTAGATCTTAGGAGATGAAGTTTCTCTCTAATCCCATGAAACTTTTTGTAGTTTCTGATGGAGAGAAATATACGGTGTCTATTAAGAAGAGAGATGATCATTCTCTAAATTATGTGTTATTTAGCCACCATCCATCAGGAGGTTTACTGACCAATAGGATTTAAGATCATTTAATTAATTAAATGATATACTTTAGTAACCATCATCCATCAGGGGTTACCGATGGATGAGATTTAAGATCATTTAATTAATTAAATGACATACATTAGTAACTGTCGTCCATAAGGGATTACTTCAAAAAAAGATTTAAGATAATTTAATTAATTAATTATCATTAATTATTAAAGTAAATGACCCACGTTAGTGGATTTGTGAGCAACGTGGGCCACAATTAAAAAAATTAACATAAGTCTCATATTATGAATATAATTATTTATTATTTAAATTGACAAGAATTTCTTCTAATGCTGATTTAAAATTTTGTTGTTGATTTCAATTTTATTTTGCATTAAAAATTTCTATATCTTTTGTAATTGCAAAACAATGATATTCTTATTTAGATTAATAAGATAAAATAATAAGCAAACAGTTAAATGTGCTGATTTATATCCCCTATTTATTAATATTTAAACTTTTTAACAAATTATCTTTATATTATTTATTAATACTTTTATTTATTTCATTAATACTTTGTTGCGTTCTTTGGACTATTAAAAAAATAGAGCTAAAATGGTTTCCCTAATAAAGTCAAAGTAAAAATTGAAGTTAGTTTTGTAAAAAATTATCAATAATATTTAAGAAAATCTATAAAATTAATATGTTTTAAGTTCATAAAATTAAATCTGAAATTTGAAAAAATAAATAATGTGAATGATGATTATAAATAAGATTCTATTAATAGCTTGAACTTAAGTAATAAAAATTTAAAACTAATTAAATATGTTGGAATTTTTATATCATTGACTTTAACTAGACAATAATATAAATTCCAGATTACTGCAATACCCTTAAAGTGTATTAATTTCATTTTTCACATTCAAAGTCAATGAAAAACTAAATTTATTATTTTGGTAAAATATATTTTAAGCAATGAAACTCATGAGATTTAGAAGTAGCTATTACTCAAAAAGTATGTTTCTTTATTTATGTTTTTTAAACATGTCAGTCAATTAGGAATGGTTTAGAGTCATTAATATTCTAAGATTATATATAATAAAATTCATGGGTTTTATTTTTCAAATAGACAGAATCTGTGAAAAATTTTTGATGTGCCATTGTAAGAGTAATTTGATCCCATTATTTTACATGAGTGATTATTTCTGCCAGAGAAGGATATTTCAATTGTGTTAAATCATAATAATTTTTTTCCTACTTCTGGTTATTATTATCATAAGCTTTAATTTCTAGTTGATCGAAGGTTGATTGTTTACTCTAAGTCATTAAGGAAAAATATTAAGTCGTGTTGCATCATCAACAAATTTTTATCATTTAGTATGTCTCGAGGTATTTTTTTTTAACCAAAAATATTCAGATTCAAATTCAAAATCATCCAAAATTTTGATTTCAACAAACTTATAGTCAAACGAATTTACTAGATGAGACAAACCTAACGATACCAAAATTGATCTGATCAAAGTCAAATCAATTTCGGTTCAAATAGTAAAATCACTTTTGAAGGCTTTGGTTGATTATTTGGGGGTGTCAAATGAACTCCAAATTTGACTCATCTATAATCAATTCAAGCATCTCGATGAGAGGAATTTAGCGAATTTAAAATCATCTGATTCCAAGATCATTAAAGCTAACAGAACATAAAAATCAACTATGATCAAGCAAAATCAACCTAGGCACACCTTGAATAAGGCGTAATGAAGTCAACCCTGTAGAGTAACGACAAATAGTGTGGAGTAACAAAGTATCTTATTGAGTAATGAAGTCTCCTGAAAACAGTGTAATGACAAACCTTTAAAGAAGGTGTAACGACATATCTTGAATAGTTTACAACAGTGTACCCTGAATATAGCATAAAAGGTGTATTGAATATGTTGTGATGATCTGTACCAAATACGAGATAACAAATAATGTTGTATCAAAGATCCGATGATAACTCTGGTGATAACTACTTACAAGCACTGCACTCATAATACATTGATTGTATCCCAACTTCTGAAGTCTTTTTCTTATGTTTTATATTGACAAGTGATTTCTTTTGTGTAAAAATAAAACCTAAAAAAAGGTTTAAAGCCACCAACAAATATAACAACATAGCTTTAGAAGCCAATTGACACTATTGTGGTTCCCCACTATGACATATATGACTAATTTTTACTATAGCTCTCCATTATAGTATACATGACTAATTGCTATCATTACAGTCTTTCACTTCATCTTATGTGGATCGCTACTACTGTAGCTCCCAAATACTATCTTTGTGGCCAACTAACACTATTTTTACTCCCTAATATGGCCTCTGTGACCAAATACGACCAATGTGACTCACAGTTGCCGCAACTTTCAATTACAATTTTTTTGGCCAACTGACACTATGTGGCTAATTGCTACTACAACTTCTATATATGACCTATGTGTCAAAGTAGTGATCCTATAACAACCAAATATGATATATATATGTCTAACTACTATTACGACTTTCAACTACGACCTCTACCATATGTGACACCATTACAATCACTGGGGGCAAGGTTTATGACAAACCACTCCTTTTATGGAAACTAATTACAACTTTTATGAACCAACTATCATTATTACCACCCAGAACTATAGTTGTTGTAGCTCAATTATAGCTATGAATGCTAAACTACTTTTGTACATTTGTAATTATCATTAATTTTAATTATCATAATTTGTAATTCTATTTTCCCTAATTTAGGAGAAGAGTTAACCTATGCATTTGTAATTATATAATGGATTACTTCATTGGGCTAGGCTCCATAGTTTTTTTTCACTTTTTAGGGGTTTTACTAAAAAGAACCTAGTGTCTCCTCCTAATAATTCTCTATTTCCATGTGTGTGATGGATCATACAATGTTAATATATTCAATTATCATTCTACTGCCATGAATCTTCTGACGCACAATAGTTTGGCAACATGTATAGGAAATGAACTCCTATTGATAGAATTGTACAATTCTATAATGACTAACAAATTTAGTATTTATGTTTCATCCCTACATACACAGAAGTTTCTCCTCATGATGCTGCCTCCTAGACACTACTAGCTCTACACATCCATCCTGTGTAGCCAAGTTTAGTAACAAACCTCTAAAACTTGTGAGAATTTTACTCGATCTCATGTAATTAGTGATTATTTGTAAAATTCATTACAATAAGAATTCTCTTTAAAGGATAGTAATCATTCCTTAGTTGGACACCATTTTCAAGTGGTTTTTTTTTAGCTGAGATCGTCTTCAACCTCAATCAAAAACTCAACTTCAAGTTTCAACCTCAGTTAAGCCTTCCACTTTAATAAAATGACCAAATTCAATCAAAATCTTCCATCCCAAGTCAAAGCCCAAGAGTTGAATCAAATAAGCTACACTTAAAACTTATTCAAACCTCAACAGCCTAAATCAAATTGTTCTCAATTAAATCTACAAAACATTCCCAAATCAAAACCTTTTTGATCTAAGCTAAACTCTTTTTAAAAATTCAAAACCTTTTAGAATTTCAAAACTTAAACCTTTTAACACTTTTAAAGCTTAAACCATTTAAAACATTCAAAACATAAACCTTTCAAAACTTAAACCTCTTAAAACTTCTAATATTTATATTTTAAGAACTTCAAAACCTTTTCATAACTCAAACTTTCAAAACATCAAAATCCCAAATATTTCCACTTCAAAACTTATACTTTTCAAATAAACTTCAACTAAATTAAAACAAACTTCAAACTAAATCCATACAAACTTAAGATAAATTAAAATAAACTTCAAACCTTCAAACATAATTTTTTAACCTTTAAATAACACAAAAACCAATAAACCTTATTTAAGTCAAACCTTCATAACTCAAAACAAACCTTCTTTAATTCACACCTTAATCAAATCAATTTAAACTCAAGGCAAAGCATCTATACACTTAATCCAAGTCTTTCAAACCAAATTCAACTTTCAAATCAAGACCCAACTCTCTGAAAAAAATTTATAATTCTAATCCCTAAAGTGCGCTTTCTTCCCATAGTTGGTTAACATTTTCTATGGATCTTTCCATAATACATTGTCATTGGACTATAATTCCCAACCCTTCAATTTAAATAAAATCTTTTCTAACACTAAGTCTATTTATTTGATGTCCCAAAACAACAATCTTGAAGATGATATTCTTATAATCTTACATTCTACGATTTAATATTTTAATCAAGAGTATTCTCGAGGGCCACAACTCTTGAGGTGTAATTAATTATAAGAGCTTACCCTTATATCGATACGAGACTCTATAATAAAACAAGCTTCTGTCTTACACCTGCAAGGAAGGCAAAAATTTGTGGTTACATAGACTCATACATTTTAAAAAATTTCCTTATCTGAATGATTAAATCCATTTAAGAAAATATTTTTATCTCTTGCGGTAGTTTATTATGCTTCAAATGACATAATTGAGCATTTAGATAGAAGTCTTTTAGAATCTATAACGGACACCCAACATAACAAGTGTGCCAGCAAGCCATCATATCTTTTTCCTCCTCTTTTTTTCTACCAACAAGGACCACCAAAGTTAATAATATAAATAAAATGAACAAACGACTGAATCATAACTATGAAAAATGATGGGAGAATTTTTTTAATATGACATAAGATGATTTTCATATATTACTCTGCAGCATATCTAACCTACTTAGAATGATGACCTTAGCACATATTACTTAAAAATTTTGATATATCTATAATAATTCTCAGAACTTCTTTTGAAATGGGGCAAGAATTTAGCACAATTGAAAGAATATCTTCAATAAGAACATGATTGTTATGACTTTCTAAGCCAAATATTTTACACTCATTATTTTTTACATCTCTAGAGATATTTAAGGCATAATATTTGGGTAATTTCAATTTTTTTTAGCACTTCGCAAAATGAAAACTTTTATTTCTTTGATATCGTGAAGCTCACTAGAGGCAAAGATGCCGGTCTCAAGAATATGAGAAATCAATTCAAATTTCAAATGAATTTTAATTAAGTCTTGACATGTTTAATTATAGATTATCTTTAGATATATTAAGATCTAATATATATATATATATATATATATATATATATATATATATAAAATATGTTATAAACTTTTTAATTAAAAGTACGTATATATATATATATATATATATAATTATCACATACATTCTTTTTTAAGCATCATATCTACATTATATTGTAATATGTTATACTTCTAATACAGTAGGTAAAATAAATATTTTTTATTCTATATGATTGAATAAATATTTTTTATTCTAATACAGTAGGTGAAATAAATAATTTACTTTAGATAAATATTTTTCACTCATCAACTGTGTGCTTTTTTGTCTTCAGTTTCACTTTCTTTATATTTGATTTATTTAAAGTAAATTATAAATACTCAAATTGTGATAAAAATTGATTATCACTCATCCATTATACAAAGAAATTATATGTTCAACATAACAAGAGCAAACAAATCTTCTTTTAGTACTTCACCCCGATATTATGTCATACACTAGAAAATTATTTATAGTCCATATTAACATTACATGCATATTAAATTTTTTACCCATTTGTTTCATCATAATATTGAACTCCATTTCATAATTCACTCAATTCTTGAATTAACCATTGAAGATAAATGTTAATATTTCCTAGACTTCTCTCATAGTATTATTGTAGATAAGATAAAGGATGTTTGTTTCATTCCAACCTAAGAAAAAAAAATATAGGATACTAAAATGATCTGAAGCAAAATTAGGATTCCAATAGTCAAACGATTTCCACGCATCCTTATCGGCTAAGCGTAGCAACATGACATCTTTATTTCTATGTTTATCATGTCATATTTTCTCTTTTACATTTACTTTTTATATTGAATAACCTTCTTAGATTTGAAATTAATGAGAAATAATGAACAAAATTCTCTAACATCATACTAATTTTTTTCCCTCTAATAATTTTATTTTTTTAATAAGTGGGCCATCTTGATGTTTCAAAAACATCACATTTTCTTATTAGCCTTAACATTGTAGAATAATGTACAATTATTAAGGGATGCATCAATCTTTATATATCCATGATCAAATACTTTCATTATCTTTATTATCTCAAAAATGTTCTTCATTACTAATGCCTTTTCGGGGAAGACATCAATTAATAGCTCAAGCGACATAATAAAAAATATTGTAGTCCAAGATCTTATGCACTTTAAATGAAATAAGTGTGATATGAAAGATAAATTTGTGAATGTCATACACTAATACAACTCCTTCCTTGCATCTTCTAAGAGTGTTGTGAATTTATTATCATCATTTGATTGATCCATATTAAACTCATCATGTTCATCTATTATGTTCGTAGAGACATTGTTTAAAAAATACATCCCTCAACAACCTATTCATATAATCTATGATAGGTTGCTCAACTTGTTGTGGCTGATTTCATGCACTGTTTTAATTTTTTTAGCTTCAATAATGATATTGTGTACTTTCGTATCAATTCTAAACAAAAAACAGAAAAGTGTTTATTAATGCATGATTTATATGGGCATAATTTTTTTAATTAATGCTCAAGCTAGATAACTTCAAAATATTATCAGCTCTTTTCAACTACTCTTAGCTTTATTCGGGTCAATTCATCTAAGTATTATGCATTTCAATGGATAAAAAAATTTTCTAAGTAAATTTTTAAGAATTGAGAGAAAATCTTATACAAATTATTAGTATCAAAATTAAATATTTGACTTAGTAGTTGATACGACTACAATAGAAATTCAAACAAGTATATTTTCAATAAACCTCTTTTGTTGATATTTCTTATGTAGGATGTTTCATTAATAATTATTTGTGTGGGCTTATCTATTGATATTAGGGCTACTAAAAAATTTAGAAGGATTCTTTCAATTCAAGTCGAACTAATTCGATGTAGCGAGCAAGTGAAAAGAATGAACCACATCGAACTCATACGTGGAACGTTTAACCCGCCAAAAAATACTTGAAACTCTTAGTATCATGATGTACTCGCAACAACTATAATAAACTCAATTTAAGGATTTGAGTTTAGAAAGGTCCTTATAAAGATTCACCTGAGATTCCTCTACTAAAGTTAGAAAATTCTCTTAGGGTGCAATGTTTGGCTTAAGAATTCATATTAGTTTTCCATAACAATAATGAAAGGTAAAGCATACACTAATTATTTGTACTCCAACATATGAATATCCAACTAGATAAAATTGCACTGTATGAGTCATTATTTTAATATTAAAAAAAATAATTAAAAATAATTTCACTGGCTGATGTTAATGTTAGCAAAAATTAACAAGTTAATAATTAACCAATAAATTTATTATTACATTAAAAAAACAAAAAAAAATTATGAAACTAAGCAATTTAAATAAATTAATTATTAAAAAATTATTCAAATCATTATGGAAACTTAAATTACAACACAACTTAAAAAAATGAGAATATAATCTAAATAAATTTAATCTCAATAAATTATTAAAAATAACACATTTACATATAGTCCATCTCATGCAGCCACAATGGTAAGAATACTGATACAATTGTACACATTGTCTATGCTTCTTTCAGCATCTTCAATTAGGAAGTAGAGGCAGATGAACTGCGTCTCTTCGACTCTTCTGTCTCTGAAAGCCGCACCTCAGCGAAGGCTCCAACAATAGAACCATTAGATTGTTGTTCCTCTGCATCTGAAGGATATGAAACAAGCCATTTAAGGATATAATAATATAAATATCATATTTTATAATACTCACACACACAGTATATATCTATATATATGCCGCGTACTCAAATCAATTAGTCCGGCATCTTCTTGTCTGTTGTAAGTCCCATCTAGTATGAGGTTCGATTCCCCCCAGTGGAGGGTGTGGTGCTCAAATTGTTAGGCGCATCGGGAATGCCCGGGACTCGTATAATAACCTCAGGTCATTCCTTTTCAACATATATGTACATATATATTGAAAAGGAATGGCCAGAGGCTATTATACACCCCTCATACACTCAAATTGTTAGGCGCATCGGGAATGCCTGGGACTCGTATAATATATATGTACATATATATTGAGAAGGAATGGCCAGAGGCTATTATACACCCCTCATACGTCTAACAATTCAAGTACCACCTCCTTAAGGCTAACTGTGCCAGAACGGATTCAAACCCAAGACCTGAGGGGTCTTATACCGTGGACGCCAACCAACGGGGTACGTGGCACTCACACACACACACACACACACACACACACACACACACAAATAAATAAAACAAAAAGTAATCCAAGGAAAAAGTACCGAAGAGGGACTTGACTGATCGTTGAGTTGATTTGCAAGTTTTCTTCTTTAGTTCAGCTGGAAGAGAAGAGATGGAAGAAATGAGACAACAGAAATTAAATATAACTGAATCAAATGGATACTTGTGACATTTGTATTCAAGGGCATTTATATACATACCACCCAATTCCTATGTATTTACATGTCTAATACCTAAATTTTACTTTTTAACATTTTATACTTAACCCAAATCATTCATAACATATAAAAGATACCATTTTAACTTAAAAAAAGAGAAATACATCTTAAAATTTGAAGTTTACATGTTAGATATGTAAATACATGGGAATTGAGTGGTGCGGTATGTAAATCTTCCTTGTATTTATTATCTAAGATTGAACTTTACAGCTGATAACAATAGGATTAAGCGCTGCTGACAGCAAGAAAGTGGCAGTGTTCATTCCTAGAGATAAGTTAGAATGAAAAAAATTCTAAAATCTATTATTTACAAGTAATTAGCTAAGGAAATTATTATTATTATGTTTTTAGAAGATTTGAGATTCACCATAAATTTAGTTTTAGTATCTGGCTTAAATAAAAAAATTTCAAATATTCCAATTGGTCTAGTAACCTTGAATTTGCAAATTCTATTGTTCTTGTTTTAAGCTGCAAAGATCAGAAATGCAAATTCCTGAATAATTTTGGCTAGCATTTCTTCACCATTGAATCTAAAAATTGTATAAAAATTTACTAAGATAAAACTAACAAATTTACGACAGAAATCGCAACATAGGTGACAAAATATGATGAACAATTAGTTCTGATGCCAAGGTGATTATCATGTAAAACAAATAGATTATTATAAAATAAAAAAGGGGGATTCGCAAACATACCAACACTTCTTATCCATTTACATATTTAGCAGCTTATTTTAATATTTACTCATATAACACTCAAATCTTTAACGGCACATAAGAAAATAAAACTAATATTAATTTTTCTAAAGTATTACACAAGTAAATATCATCTTAAATATGTAAATACACGAAAATTGTGTTGCATGTATGAAAATACCAGTAAAAAAAATTTAAGAAAAACTAACCTATCTCAATCACTTCATTTTCATTAACAATTTCAAAGTTCTTGTAGGTGTAACCCACAAAGTTGATATCCTTGGAAGAAAGCATCTGCAGGAAGCATAGAAGTCATAAAATCAACACAACAACAAAGAAAAATCCATAATTCAAAAACGTATTATAGGCATACAAAGTTAAATATACATTATGTCCTTTAATATCTTGATATGGTGAGCTTACATATTTTGGATCAATTATAAAAAACATGTGAACATAAATAAGGATATGTTGGGTGGCCAAAATGAACTAGTGTTAAGGAGAACTATATGAAAAGAGGTTATCTAAGAGAACTAGTGTCTGTTCATGGTGGCTGTAGGTGTTTGTAAAAATATTTATACATCTGTTTGAAATATAGTAAGCACATACTTTCGATGAGCAATAAAATTAGTGTTAACAAAAAGAAATGGTGGATCTAAGATAATCCGAGTAGAATTTAATATAATGATTTGTGACGAAATACATTAACATCTCAAACAGTGCTCAACAAAACTGAATGAAAAGTGAAGATTCATATAGCTAGCCATAAATAGTTAGAAAGATTAATGATGATGATGACTATAATTTATTTTTAGTTAAAAATAGATCATTAAGCTAAGAAAAGAAGACAATTTGCAGACATCAATTGTTTACTCCGACAAATCTTCGAGGGAAATTGATATATAGAGCTGATTAGATTGTTTTGGTCATTAAAATTGACACCTTTCTGAAAAGAAAGTAAGAAAAATTCGGAACCCAGAACAATTAGCTAGTTTTAAAGCTACATAGTTTCCAAAAATTTTAACATCAGCAATAAAATGCAATGAAGCGTAGATCGAACTGATTGATTGTGTCAAATCCAAGCAAATTATTATGAAACTTTGGGGCTGATTGGGATAACTTCTGTTATTTATTTACTATTTTCTTTTTTGTTTGTTTGTTTTTTTTTTTTTTGTTCTGATTTGAAATAAAATATATTTAATAATTTGATTAAACTATGATTCTTTTTAAAAATACTTAATACACCTAAAAGTTATTTTGAGTGATTTAAAAAAAAGAAAATTTGTTTTTAGAAATAAAAAAATAAAACATGTAAAAAACACATGTTTTAAAAGCAAAAGAAAAAAATTAAAATTAAAATTGATCCCAAACAAGCCGTTGGTTTCCAAGAAGGGTGAAATTGCTCTATATAACACAATTATGTTTCATAATTTCTAGTAAGCAGATTTATCTTTAAGAAATATGGAAGACCACAAATAACATTCAGAAAAAGAAAACAGAAGAAAGTTTACCTTTCTCCATGGTCCTGGTCTTGATGAAGGTTGAACTGGGGCTGCAGGCTGCAATAATAGAAACAAATAGAGTTTGTGTGACTCGTGTGAGGAATTTTGACAAAATTAGCAGAAATTAACTCAACACTGATGTTATCACCTCTTCAAATTTTTCAAAGTTTTGGGTGTCCAATTCATCCTTGACATTTGGAATGAAGGCAGCTTCCATTTCATACAATCTATCCCATTCAATACCTTCAAACCATGGATGATTCTGAAATTGAGAAGAAAAATGATAACATTATGGCAATTGAAAAGTTAAGTATGTGTTATAACCAACAGGAAGCTAAATACCTTTATCTCATAAGCACCATTTGAGCCAAGCCTCTGATCAACATTGCATAAGAGCTTACTCATAAGGTCTTTTGCTTGTGGAGATAACTTGGCTTCTTTGGGGAACTTCAAATGTGTTCTCCAATTAACTATCTGATCGAATTATTACAAGGATTCTCAATCAACAATAACTTCATTATCTTAGATAAAATTGAAACCTAAATCTAGCTTTACAATCTAAGATATATTTGAAAACTAACTATAGGCCCATCATTCATATATTACAGATGAAATAATGAGAAAAGCGATAGATACATGGTTTGGAAAAAATGTTAGCTAATAACTGCATGAAATTGTTCATGACTAATCCACTTCAATTGGCCATTTTCAAGAAATAAGCTAGAAGTTTATTTATTGAAAAAACAAAATTCAACATATTTTTTATGTATAAAAATGAATTCACCTAAGAAATATACATGAGCTGTTTCAAGCAACATGGTATCAAGTTCGGGGAACAAATGTTTCAAGATATGATTTTTCTCCTTCAAATAGCTTAGTAATTTTTTTAATTCTTCTCTACTTTTACACTACAATGATGATAAGATCATAGTCATTGAGCGACACCTTCACTCTAGTTAATTAAATTGTTGTATTCTGTAGGACAAGCCTACATCTTTATAGTAGTCTAAGTCTTCACTTTGGTAACCTATGGCAAATGAAATACAAAATTGTGACGTCTTTGAAAATTCCAATTTAAAAAAAAAATAATGGAAACTAGCGATTTTCATTTTACAACCAATATAATCCAACAGCTATCTCATAAAATATTATAAAGTTAGTCAGTTCTGAGAACTTTCTTTTAGGTCAATTGCTAAGATTAGAAAACTTCTCCAAGAGTTCATGAATCTTACATTATGTTTTCAAGTTACAAACTTTGAGGAAATATTTTATCTGAATTTCATAATTAGCAAGCAACAAAGAAAAGAAAAACTGTTCTTTGTTTCGGCCATGAAGTTTTTGTCTGGTGAAAGCAGTTAGAAGTACGTTATGATACCTTCCTGCATGTAGTCATAGGTTCATCAGAATAGAATGGAGGATAGCCCACAAGCATCTCGTACATTATAGCACCAAGAGACCACCTGCATTCAACATAACATGCTGCTAAGACTGCTTGACGCAGATCAGATTGAAGCTAAGATTTTACTAATCACTGTGGTTGAATCTTAGTTTTGTTATTCAGCATTTCTATCATAGTCGCTAAAAAAGAAAAAAAAGAAGATTTTACCAATCACATTCCATTGCGTAACCCTTCTTCAACAAAACTTCCGGAGCAATATAATCAGGTGTACCAACGGTTGAGTAAGCCTGCAATTTTCCAATGTCATGGATGTGTACATGGAAGTATAGATTGATCAAGAGAAAATATTAGAAGTATTAGTTAACACTCTATTAAGTTTTGTACTCATAAAACATTAAAAAAAAATGCATCATCATATACTATTTAGTTTGAATAAAGCGTGGGTATGAAGCAGTGATTAAGTTCCCTCTAGTATTTGGAGCTTACAGGTTTAGAGTCATTAAAATTGGCTATATGTAAATGGAGGGGTAAGGTTGCGTACAACTATTTCTCCCAAGATATAGCATAAGAGATAGTTTCATGAATTGGCTATACTCTTTATCATGCTATACAATTTGAATAAATACAAAATAACCTATCAATGAGCTTTTCCATGTCAACAAAAAATAAGCAGGGTGGTAGGTTGGTAGAAGTTGTGAAAGAAGTTTTACATAGATCATTATTAATGCAGCATGTTGCACTTGACAGAGTCATGAAGAATGTAAACTGAGCTCTAATGGTTAGGATAAGACTAGTTCATGAAAAAATAACAGGCATAATTGAAGAATGTAATAAAATATCCAAGCACTATGATACCAGCAAGAGATATGAGGTAGAATTTAAATAAAACATTAAACAAGAATTGATGAGAAAATTTATGGAGGCAAAGGAATATTATTGACATAAATGAAGCACAAGAATACAAATGGAAAGATACCACCTGGGCTGCTAGCTTTAGGATACAACTGCAAAGACCCCCTTAAAACATCCAAGCACTGTGACACCACCTAGGCTGCTAACTCTATACACAAAACAACCCTTATTTATAAGTACTAAAACCCCCTTATTACGAGTTCGTCATTCAAATGGAAAAACACAAAAACAAAATTAAAACATAAAAACTGAACTGTAACATTGTGGACAGCACTAGTACTAATGCTGCTGAGTCATTTTCTCGGGTTTGGAGAAGATTCGACTCGAGTCTTCAATTCCAACTGGGAGACATTGAAAATGATGGAGTCATTCTAATCCCCCGAGATGTCAAGATCAGTGATCTAAGCATCTGTCCTAGCTATTATATTCACTTAATCAACACAATTATGAAAATGTGTGGCTTTCTCTGCCATTCGAGATTCATTACTACCGCATTTAACTTTAACCTGCTTACCATCTGGCCTTGGCGTAGCCTCAAACTGTTAGGCTTCAATTCCTTGGCAAGCAATAGTAAAAACCAATGGTTCTATAACTCTTTCCATAATTGATCTCGTCATATGATTAGCTCCAAATCCCTCTGATTCCAGATTCTACCGAGGCTTATGGTTAAGTGGTTCTTTAACATGTCCAATATCTCTCATTGCATTAAAATTACCACCTCTAAATTTTTCTGGATGAGACAAAATTTTTGTCATGATATTTAAGGTCTAATATTATCTTCTCCAACATCAACCAAATTTTCTCTGAATTCAAACGAAGACTCCAACTTTTCATCCTTAGACCCTCCACCACTAAATGAACAGCAAGGGCTATTTGCTCAGTTCCTCCCATCAGGGCCTCTGCACCTACATCAATATCCTGCCTCTGATAGCCATCAAATTCAGTTTGATGTTGTGCAATGTAACATTGAGTCATAACAAACATTTTCATTCTTTGTAGCTCAAGTAAATCTTTCCCTGAAGATTTGATGATGATTAAGAGGTACCCGTCACTATCTCTTTTAGATATTTTAAAAACAGTGGAGTAAAAGTGTTGATTTTAGTCCATGACTCAAGTTACCCCATTAACACCAACAAAGTTTGAATTTCCTCTTTGATAAATGAATAAATGTTAGCATAGCCTTCATGAATCGCATGACGGTCATATTGCCAAGACCGACCAAACAATATACGAAAAAAATCCATTAGAATTACATCACATAACGCCTTTTCCTGAAATTTCTAACAGGTTAAAAATTGCACCAAATATTGTTTGGTGATTTTAATTTCAGCTTCCTTCTTGAGCCACATGAGTTGGTAGAGATGGAGATGAGATTGAGTAGTTAGCTCAAGCTTCACCATATTTATTGAAACCGCATTTTCACAATTTCCATCATCGATGGAAAAGGTTACAAACCTTGTCATGAACCATGCACCGAGTTCTAAAAAGGTTATGTCATAACCAATCTTTATTAAAAGACTGTTTGACACTTAGGAGACATGTTATTACAAGTAATTCTCTTTCATCTTCATGTATTACTTGCTCCCTTGTCATATTATTGTCTTCCTCTTCTACAACATCATCTTCTTCTAGTTCAATTTCCTCTACAAAGGAAATGACCTGTCAGTTTGGACAATTTGAGGCTATGTTGTCAAACTCATAACATTTGAAGCATCATCTATTGGGTGTGAGTTCCTCCCATTTCTGTGATAGCAGTACCCCAAGGCTGGTCTAGTGTTGTTCGGTTGTTGTTTTCAACCCTCCATCCGCTTGGATGCGTTTTGGCTTGACCCAGTTTACTGGAACGAACCAAGTCAGTGGTAGGACTGCACGTTGGAATGTTCCTACCCAATTTATGTTGCTTTTCTTCAATCACAGCCTAGCTAATCACATCTTATAGTGTCCAGAAAGGCTGGAGTTGAACCGCATTGGCTATAAATGGTCCCAGAACACCCAAGAAACGAGCAATTGTGTGTTTTTTGGGTTCGGAAAGGTCACATTTAAGCCCTAGCTGTTCAAATTCAGCAACATATTTTTCCTCGGACTATTTTTGTTGATGAAGGTGGTGTAGTTGAATGAAAATCTCTTGTTAATAGTGTTTCGGAAGGAATTTACGTTGTAATTCTTTCTCATCTTGCTCCGAGTGATAATCTTGGATCGACCCTCCCTTTGTCGCGTTCTCTTCACGTTTTCCAACAAAGAGAGACATTCTTCCTCAATTTAATGGCTAGCTTAACAATTTCTTCTAGGGGAACTTCCTTAAATTCAAGAATGAGTTCTATCGTGAATAGCCAACTAATATATTCATTCGAATCTAGTTGGCCTTCAAAATCTGAAATGCCGATCATGATTCTATAATCAACAATCTAGTTGTGCCTTTCACTCCTCCACTAACGCAGGGGCTGCGCCTCATCGTTGGAAGATTCATGGTAAAAGATATCTTCACCTTCTTCTTCTTCCACCGCCTCAAGATCGTGTGCCAGTGAGTATTCCTCCATACTTTTCTGCTCCAACACTGCCAGTCTTTCTTGCATACGCTGCATTTCACGCAAAAGATCCTCTATGGACTCTTCTTGATTGGTTCTTGCCATGTTCCTGCATGGAGGCATCTTAGATCAGCCGACGAATCTTGCATCAAGAAGTGGAACCCTTACACGGTATTCCCTCAAGATTCCAATCTGTCCTCAGATTTGAGTAAACTTCTCTTAGAATTGACAGATGACCTGGTTTGGATGATTTTCTGGCATCTCGGTATGATTTTACCACACAGATCTCATAGAAATTCAGATGGGAACAATGACGCAGTTGACTGGAAATGATTCTGGATGCTCGAATCAGAAAAGTATCGCCTCTTCACGGAATTAGTCTAGCTTCTGGAAACTGCAGTCAATCCCAAGAATTGGGAACGCCTCTTGTTCCTAGCTGTAGTGGAAGGACCTTGACTCCTGAAACTGAAAACTAGGAGAACTAGAAAACCAATCTTGGCTAGGTTTTTGACCACTCCATGACTTCCTCTCCAAAAGGTGAGGCAGAAGAAAACCGAGCTTTCTAGAACCGCAAAGGCTGGAAATCTGAAAACCTGAGGCTGAACTTATGAAACGGCAGGGCGGCAACCTGAAACCGTGCGCATTGAACAGAACAAGGATGAAAACAGCCTTGGCAGAAAGCTGTTCCACCGAAAAGAGAAACCAGGAAAACAACAAGAAATCTGGACAGAATTCCAGATATGGAGAAACCAAATTAATGGAAAGAAGAATAAGAACTGCGCAAGACCTGATCTCTGGTACCAAAAGTAATACCGGCGAGAGTTATGACAGTATTCAGAAAAAAAACAATCAAGAATTGTTGAGAAGAATTCTGGAGGCAAAGAACAACAAAAGAAATATTATTGATGTAAAGGAAGCACAAGAATACACTCGGCAAGACACCACCTAGGCTGCCAACTCAAGGATACAGTTGTAAGGCAAATGAATGGATAGCCCAACTTTCCCAAAAGAAAGAAACTCGCAATTCTAAAACCAAAGTTTTGCCCCAATACACAAAATAACCCTTATTTATAAGCACTAAGATCCCCCTTATTACAAATTTATCATCCAAATAGAAAAGCACATAAAAATATAATTAAAATAGAAAAATTGAACTGTAACATAATGTGGACAATTTTAGTATCGACGCTCCCGCTTCACACTGAACTTCAAGATTTGATATATAGGCACATAAAAATATAATTAAAATATAAAAACTGAACTGTCACATAATGTGGACAATATTAGTACCAAGGGTCCTGCTTCACACTGAGCTTTAAGATTTGATATATCAACCAAAGAAATGGTATGTTCGAAAAATCAATTTGTAATAATATTTTGTCAATTTGAATAAATTATCTTTAGATGTTTGAGTTAATGCTAGTGCAGTTATGAAGAAAAGGCAACGGTTTTTACTTTCATGTTCCCAAAAGGAGAATCAAAATCAAATGTGACATCAAAATAGAGAATAAAATTTATCAGAAACTAGAATGTAAATTACCAGTGTTCTTCTGTTCTTCTGCCAGTGCTGTAATTGCTCTTGTTGTGTGCGCTTCGGTGTTGATAACCTTCTTTCATTTTGCAAGGAACCAGTGCTATAGTTTTTCTCTAGAGTATATTCCCTTTCATTAAAATAACTAGAGTCTAAAGGCTTGCATAGCCCAAAATCAGAGAGTTTCAAATGACCATTTCTATCCAGTAAAAGATTATCAGGCTTGATATCTCTATGATTCAAAAAGGAAAAACTTTACAATTTGAACAAATGTAGCAGGTACTGGAAAAATATTTCATGGCATATTAAGTTTCAGCAAACCTGTGAATGTAGTTGTGCTTGTGAATAGATTCAATAGCAAGAACAGCCTCTCCTACATAAAATCTGGCCTCATCCTCAGTTAATATATCCTTCCGCATAAGCAAAGTCATCATGTCTCCACCGGGAAGATACTCCATTATAAGGTACAAGAACTCATTGTCTTGAAATGAACAATAAAGTCTAACGATAAAATTACTATCAACCTCCGCAAGGATGTTTCTCTCAGCTCTTACATGTTCGACCTGGTCACAATTTCATGAGAAAATCTTAGGAATTGTTTGAGATCACTTTTGTATTAGTTATTGCTTTCATTTTGAAAACATATTTGTTTAGAATTTTTTTTTGTGTGTTCATATATATTTATTTATTTTAAAAAAAACTTGAAACATTTAAAAGTTGTTGAGAGTACTTTTAAAAACAACTAAACATATTATATCATACCTAACATATTTTGTTTCAAATTAAAACATGAATTAAACAAAATAAATAAATAAATAAAATCAAAAGTGATCCCAACTGGTCTCTTCGAGAGAAACCGTCATTAACTTTGATATAATTTACCTGGCCTCGTCTCAGCATCTCTGATTTCTTGAGTTTTTTCATTGCATATACATTACCCGTTGCCTTCTCCCTAACTATTCTAACCTGCATTATAAATTTGAAAACAAAGGAAAAAACCAGAGTTTTATTATCAAATGCATGGCATTTCCTAAGAAAACTATCTAAAAAACACTATGAACAAATGGAGAACCTTCACATAACTCCAAGTTTGCTTACTCTAAATATGGATCTGAATGAGTAGCAGGCAATGGATAACTATAAAAATGGATAACAAATGAAAAGGGATTAACTAGATTGTACAAGATATGCTTCCTTTCCATGTCATTTATTGGATCTCTTAAACTATTGTTCATATGGCCATGATTTAATTTTTAGCAATGCTTTATGGCGCAGAATATTCGCTTGTAAAAGAGAAACATAAAATTAAGTTGATTGTTGTTGAGATGAGAAAGCTCAGATGGATGAGTGGCTTTACACTTAGAGATAAAATGCGTAACAAATAGATCCGTGAAAGGGTTGGAGTAGCTCCAGCAGCAGACAAGAATAGAGTCGCCTTAGATGGTTTGGTCACATTAAACATCACCAATTTGATGACCCGGTTAGAAGAGCAGATGTTTTAGATTTGACCTATGTTAAGAAATGTAGAGGAAGATCTAAAACAACTTAGGCATGTTGCATAAAAAATGACCTTAATTTACTAGAATTAAATAAAAATATGACACTTAATAAAACAATGGAGAAAGATAATTCATGTAGATAACCCCACTTAGTGGGATAAAGGCTTGTTGTTGTTGTTGCTACATGTATATTCAATAATATCAATATAAAACAATTTCATTTTACAAGTGTGACGTCTACTAGATCAAAGAACTTAAAGTCCCAATATATATACTCATGCCAGTGATAATTTTTCATAGTTTGTGGGTGGCGTCAGTGTGGTTTTTTTCCTTAGAAGGAAAAAATCACGTGTTCTACATAAGAAAATTAGATGTTATTTTAAGAGAAGAAACAAGTATCAACCATTCTTGAGTCTGTTAGTCCATCAAGCTGTATTCAATTATCAGCTCAAAATTCAAATGAATAAACGAAGGTAGACTCAAATTCAACTACAGATCAAATTTTATTTTTTAAGTTAAATCAAGTTGGCTCGAAACAAGTTTGAATTTTGTCAAATTAATTATGTCGAATCAAAAACCAAAAAGATTTAGCAACAAAGTTACCTATTGAAATCATAAACATGCATAAATATTTTATATAGCATACAAAACTTGAGTCCATGTTTGGCTCAAAATGGACTCAACAGAAGGATTGAACTAAGGCACTGACTCATTAATTTGAAACAAAGTTTATCAAGTCATTTTCATATTTGCTCAAAATTTGATCAAATTACAAGTAAAATTGCTAATCCTCAAGCTAGGGTGGGGCTAATATATGCAGGATCACCCTTGTTTAATCAAACATGCAATTTCTATCAACCACAATCACGACCTTCAAGTCATAACAGAACCGGCAAATCATTTGCATAAATACGCGCCCTCAATAACCGATGTTGTGAAATTCAACTAATGTAGCCCAAAAGGGTAGATTCTCATTGACAATCAAAAGATATCAAACTAAATATAAAAATGATGAGCTAGACCAACATTTAACATTTTTAAATCATCAATTTTTAACCAAAATTTGCATCTTTATTGGATTTATTCTGTTTTAAATTCGGTATATGTTAGATCGGCACCTAAAAGCAAATTTGTCAATTTAATCTTTTATTATTTATGTATAAATAGAGCTAATATATTTAGGGTTAGATTTATGCATGAGATTATTTTCTTTAAGTCTGAAGGTTAGGGTTTGGGAGAGATTTCCTATTACTTGAATTGTAGGAATTAAGAGAGATCAACTATCTTTTGTTCTGTGGATGTTTGTCTTTCATTTTTTTTGTTTGTAGTTGTATTATTGCTTTGGAGATAAAATATTTTATTTTCCCTAATTTCTGCCAAGAATTCTATCAAATGGTATTCGAGCAATCGATTTTGCGATACAACTACTGAATCATTTTAGATCAGAGAGGATTGTTGCATATAGGTGCCTGAAAGGAGTTTCAAAATCATATTTGAGACTTTTGGGAATGAAGGTTTCGTGTGATTAAACCTAGCGGAGAAGAAACCGATGAGATTGAAGGGATCACACAATTCAACCTTTCGGAAGCATATGATAGAACCGAAGGTATCGGGCGATTCTATCGACAAGATCACACTTGGATCACATATAAATGATACATTTGTGACAAAACTCGTTGGAAAGTTTTGACGGGATCGTCGTGTGCCTCCTTAAGGCACAACTCGAGCTAGCTGGGAGCTTGAGAAGCGCGACGCTCCCGTGTTTCTAATGATCACAGCGCATTGAGACCCAAAACTCCCATCTTTTTCCTATTCCCGCTTTGTGGCTCTCACCTTGCTTCTGTTTCCCCTCTGTCCTTGCAACACAATCACAATTAGAGCTAGTTGAGGAATGACACATAGAGATCGGGGCTAAAACAGAGAAGCAAGCCTGAGATCTGGTGTGCCCTAGTCACAATACAGTAGTGATTCAAGCAACTTGGAGAGCCGACGACAGATTAAGGCTTACTACCTCGCGGTACAGATGCTTTAGAGAAAAAGCAGATGATTTGGAGAAATTGTAGGAAGAGATGAGCAAGTTAGAAAGGTTCACAAACATTGACGAAAAATTTTCATCCAATGAAAACTAATTCGAGTGCTTGGAGGAGATGATGAGACCTATCGATATGCAATACAAGACTCCATCGACGGTTCAGCTTGCAAAACCAAGGGTTGACTTGAGATTCATTGGCTAAATCGAAAGTAAAGAAGAATGGAAGAGGGGAACACGGGGAGGAAAGCATTGGGTGGATTAGAGATTTCCATTAGAGACAGTTGGTTTGAAACATGGATAAGGGGTTATGTAATGGGTATGGAGGAGCACGAAAAAGAAAGAATATAAGTCACCATTGGTTATGGCTATGATCGAAGGAGTATTACCCTTAATACATAGGAGAAAAGAGTAGATGAGAGAGGAAGTTGGGGAGATAGTAGGGTTAGAAAGTTAAAGATGTCGATCTTCGAGAAGATGGACACAAATGGGTGGGTGTACCTGGTAGAACAATATTTTGCGGTGAATGGGCTAAACTAGAGAAGAAGCTAATGGCGACAAAGTTATGTTTGAAAGGGAAAGCCCTAACATGGTTTCAGTGGCGGATGGCTAGATATTTGATTCGCTCGTTAAGAGAATTAAATGCATGCTTGTATGAACCTTTCAAGTCATTCGCGAATGAGATCTACAAGAGCAATTCTTTGAATTGACTCGGAAATGAACTATTATGGAGTGTAGGGAGAAATTCGAGCTACTAGTGTGACAACTGTGGGGGGGAGGGGGGGTTGAAGCAGTATTGGAGAAGAATTTCATGAAGGGTCTAAACATTGACATACGGGCAACACTCTGACTGTTGAGACCGCTGGGATTGGGAGCGATGATGGAGCTAGCCTAGATGATAAAGGACAAGAACCAGATGGAGAAGGCCAACAGAAGAAACACAATGGGAGACTTACACAAGGATGCCTCAATGACCATGACATCGAAGACCCATCATTTTACGAAGAGGTGACAAAGGAGAAGAATATAGGGGTCTGTCCAGGGGTCAACTTAAAGCACCAGACAGAGACAACGATTCAAGAGAAGCGAGCGATGTTATGTTTTCTGTGTAATAAAAATTTTTCCCACCATTACAAGGATCGGATATTGTAGTTTTTCACAGTGTGGAGTGAAGGCATGAGAGCTTGATCTTGCATAAATTCTCTTTTATTCAACTTGTGTCTTTTTGTGACGGGAGTAATGTTAGATTGACAACTAAGAGAAAATTTGTATTTATTGTCCTACGGGCACGTTAGTCTTTTATCATTTATTATGGTTTAATATAAATATGGTTTAATATGTTTCGGGTTATGCAAGAGATTGCTATATTAAGTCTTTGGGTTAGGGTTTGATAGAGATTTCGTGCCTTTCAAATTATAAGTTTGGGGGAGATTGCCTACCTCTTGAGCTGTAGGTATTTATTCATTATTTTATATGTTCATAGTTGTATTGTTGCTTTGAAGAAATAAAATATTTTATTTATCATAATTTTTGCCAAAAATCCTATCGGTGTAGTACATATTTGGATAATTCTAGGTTCAAATTTTAACTATTAGATAGGATTTAATTTTAGGTAGGATTATGTTTAAATCAAAATTTACCACAAAGCCTGATCTTCAATATAACTTTTCTTCCAAAATTAGTGACCAAGTGCCTTGATTAAAGGAATAATATATGCAATAATAGAGTTACTATGATTCATCAAGAAGATTAACATCTCATTAGTTCATTAACGATAACCAGGTCTAGCATACATTTCTTTCTTTATAAAAAAATATAGCCAGACTGCCTTATTTATTTATAAATATTTATTCATTTTTCATCATAAGCTATTGCTCAAGTCTTTCCAATTCAAATCTCATCCCTCTACTGTTAGCCTGTGAGGCACCTAAATAACTGTCAGCACAAAAAAGAAAGAAAGGTTGTTTGGGGGGGCCGCCCGTAAGAAGCTGTCGGCAGCCGGAATTGAAATCTCATCGCCCGCTTCGGAATGACGTTTTAATTTACGTATATATATATATGTAATTTTAGAAAAATATGAAATCAAATTGACCTCATATTTTTCGCAGTTTAAATGAAAGAGCATTCTACCTCAAATTCTGTATCTATCCCGAGGGATAAACACAAGACTTGAGGATGAGACTCAATCAAATAAACTAGGAAAACATATGACATCCGTTTGGGTCTGCGAAACCATTTTATTTGCCGACAAGTTTCACTATTTAATACAAATGATCAAATAGAGTTTATTTTAAGCTGGTTTCGGAAAAGCTTCCTATAAGGGCAAGCCCCTATAGTTAATTACATCTTAAATGACCGAAGTCACCTAAGAAAACTCTCGATAAAAATCAGAGAATAATGTCTTCAAAGAAGTCAAAAGGATAGCGAAATCGGACGAAGAAGGTGTGAAAGGGGAAATACTCAAATCTGGAACATTGTTGAGGAATCCAAATAAAGAAAAACTAGGGAAAGCCACAGATCCTGAGGCGAATCTCAGTGACCTCCCAGTCTACCCTATGGTTTTGCTTCAGCTTTAAGAAGAAATTATTAAAGTGTTTCATCCTGCCAATTTTTATTTAATTAGGGCTTATATTTGCGTGACAGAGCCACACAAATTGCCTAGCAAATATGAGGGTTTACGTCGTATCGGACGACAACCTCGGAACCTAAAACGAGTTTAGGGCTTAAATCGTACAGCAGAGCTATACGAATGCCTAAAGAAAAGGTGGAGGATTTATGTCACGCTAGGCGAACAACCTCGAAATCCTATGGATTGTTATTTAATTTCTAGGAAAAGGGAATGGTTTTGCTGGGGAAGACGTGTTATGCTGTTGAAGATGGCCGTGCTGCCCCCCGTGCTAGCTCCAAGCTCCTTGCCATGACGAGTTTAAGTTTTCTAGGGTGTCCAGTTATAGTGTTAAATCAAACGACCCTATGGTTGTAGTCCTCTAAACATCCTATACAAAAAGGAAATATGTTTAAAATTATATAATATAAAGTTTGCAAAGCAGGAACAAACAATATAATGCACGTGGAACAGTAGTAGGCAAAACATGAGCAGTATAACATGCTATACATGAAGAACAGTAGTAGGTAGAAACAGGACAAGTGTAACATGTTATACAGGGAGAACAGTAGCAAGTAGAAACGGGAGTAATATGACATGCTATACAGGAAGAACAGTAGCAAGTAGAAACAGGACAAGAGTAACATGTTTTACAGTACGGTGGCAGGTAGAAACAGGAAAATTGAGTGCTGTAAAATGTAAAGCAAACATGTACGCCCGTGAGATCCGCTGTTCCTTAAGTATAGCAAACCTAAATGTATTTCAAAAAGCGAATTCCGAAAGAAACGTCGTCCAGGAAACCCGAGGAAAAGCGGAGAAACTCGAGAAAATCAACGAAAAAGACTCAAGTAAAAGAAAATCCTCAAAACTCCCAAAAGAAAGGAAAAGTAACACGAGTGTCATGTCCCAAAATTTCGATAAAACAAAAAGAAGATTCAGATGAGGGGGACCGCAAGCACTCGTATGGGACTAGGCTCAGATATATTTATTCTCGAGGGTCCACGAAGGCTACTCGGTCACCCGAA
>NW_018164883.1:51142-51737 GCF_001263595.1 Phalaenopsis equestris
CGACTACTTGCGACCTTGCTTGATGGTTTCACGTATAGCAAAAGGCTATACGTGGACACTTATGCATCGAACATAAGCATCGAAAAACCGAACCAAGAAGCAAGGAAATAAAAGAACAAAAATGGGGTGAGAGAGAGGAGACACTAATCCATCTAAAACAACGAAAAAGAGACTGGATCAATTCTCAAAACTCGCTCACGATCGGGCCCGAGGTCTTTCCTAACAAACATAAAACATCCATTAGCGCTGAATCTCCAAACCCCAAGAACGCAGGATTAATCGAATCGACCAAATGTTCTTCCAAAATACGATTTAAAATTTTTCAAACCTCGAAGGAAAATGATCGCTGGGAAACCACTGTCAATACTTCCAAACCCGTACCAAATTCGAAATTCTTCCAACTCAATCTATAACTCCATATATTAAGTAAACACAGAAATCTTCCCATCAAACCATAGACATGCTCACGATCGGGGTCATCACAAAGAGATGAACAGCAGGTAGGACTCACGGCCAAGGATTAGCAGAAAAGAGAAAATAGCCTACAAGGCTCTCGGCCACAGCCAGGGATGGGGATAGGAGGGGCTTACGGCTA
>NW_018164883.1:51885-52867 GCF_001263595.1 Phalaenopsis equestris
CAAACTTGATTCATCCACAACACTCAAGTCAATCCAAGCTTAGCAGGGAAAGCCAAATCACACCCAAAGATCAACAATGGACCTCACGGGTAAGGAGTAAGAACCAAAGCCAGCAAAGCCACATCCCAATTGTTCCTCGGGTACAGGCTGAACCAAGCAACACAGCCCTCAACAAGAAATTAGATCAAGCCCAACAAGGGTAAAACGAGCCAACACAGCCCATACTAGAGCCAAACCGAGCCCAGCAAGAACCAGAAACCAAACACAACTCCCCACTAAAGCTAAGCCGAGCTCAACAAGGAAAAAACGAGTCAACACAGCCCACACTAGAGCCAAACCGAGCCCATCAAGGCTAAACAAAACAGCACAGCTCCCCCTTCTGGAACCAAAGGTAAATCCGACCAGGAACCAAGCTCAATCAAGAAACAAAGCCAAAGCCAAGTTCCCAATAGGAAACAAAACCCGAGCCAGCCTAACCAGAAACAAAGCCAAAGCCAGCCCCCAACTAAAAACAAAGCTAAAGCCAGCCTCCAACTAGAAGTAAAGCTAAAGCCGGCCTCCAACTAGAAGTAAAACCAAAGCCAACCATTTAAAGCTCAAAATCGAGCCTAACAACATTAAAATCCAAATTCCCATAAAGCATTAAACATCCAACCATTTCAAACCCAAAACCGTGACTTCAAATCAAGCCAAAACCAAGCTCAACAAGAACCAGGAACCAAATCCGAGTTCGACGAGAAATAAGAAGCCAAAATCGAGCTCAACGAAAACTCAAAAGCCAAAATCAGAACTCAACAAAATTAAATCAAGCCCAAGCATTGATATAATTGAGCCATACAACATTAAAGCTCTAGCCATTTTAAAGCCCGAGGAACAACCTGCATGTCTAAACATTCTAAGCATGAAATTATTCAACAAGCATATGAACAGAGGAGACACTTCACAAGGAGCTAAACCCAGCCTTCAGAACAAGCTGTAACAC
>NW_018164883.1:54075-54449 GCF_001263595.1 Phalaenopsis equestris
ACTGCGGGCAGAAGAAAGTCAGGGAAGGACGGACGCGAAGTCAACTTTCTCTCGCGCGAAGGAGAAAGAGCTCGCTCAGCTCGAGACCGAGAACAATTTACTCGCGTTCGGCGACGCGACAAAATGGGTGTCCTCCGTAGGCAAAGTCGACGTTCTGGACGCGCCGATGCAGTCTGTTTTGCCATCCGGGGTCGCTCGGACGACGTCGTCGACAATCGGATCAAAAACGTGTCGAAATTCAAATTTCACAAAATTTCGACCCGCGATCGATCGTCTCAAAAGGTTTACTCGAGCCCTCGACGAATAACAGTGCAAGCGATGCGAATCGTGGCGATCGGACGCGTCGACTCTCCGAATTGCGAAGTTTATGCGTG
>NW_018164883.1:54467-61501 GCF_001263595.1 Phalaenopsis equestris
GGACGTGTTGGCTCTCCGAATTGCGAAGTTTGTGCGCGCGGGAGTGCGAATTGTGCAGAAGGCCACCCTAAGGCTCAAAAAGGTCCTATAGGGATCCCTTTTGGGTTTCCTCATGTTGGTTTCACCCTTCTAAATGCTAGAAGTCGATACCACACACTTGGAACCACAAAAGAGGACGGAAATAGGTCGAATTAAAACGAGGCGGGCACCACTTCTAAGGTTCTAAGATAGTCAAAGGGAGATCCCTAAGGCTAGATCCTAAACCCTAAGAGGAAGACTAGACCTCGCTAAAAATGAGGTCAACAATAACATAATAATATATCATCGAGTTTACAACTTCATGTACATCATGTAAAGTTTGAATTTTTAATTAAAATATTGTTTACTAATCTTAAGTTTAGGTTGAAAACTCATCATTTAAAATATCATTTCTTTTGTACTCGTTTCTTTAAAAGCAGTTCTTTTACAAAATTCATTCATATGCTTAAAATACATGTTTATTTATTTTCACTTGGGAACATCACATTTCCTTTATAAATTTAGGATCACTAAAATTACATTCTACAAGTGCATATATTATATATTTACCCACTATATCACTAAGCATAATGTGATTTTGTACACAAATACCTACTATATCACAACGCATAATCGAGACCCACCATCTCACTAGGCATGGTGGGATTGTTTTCTCAAATATTGATGTGTAACTAAACATAACAAGACTCACCATATCACAAAATATAGTGAAATTTTATTAGCAAATGCAATCATAACACAAAACACAATGCGACTCTTCATGCATTGAGCATGATGGGACTACTATCATATTCAATATTAGTAACTTGTAAATACTTCTAATCTTCATTATAATTTTATTATATTATTGTCCATTCTTCCGCCCTTTAATTTACTCATTATACATATCAATAATAATGTTTCTTCTTAAATTAAAATTCAATTTTATTAGATTGGAGAATACTCATTTATGCCCTTTCTTAATTAAAATAGCAAAGCAATATAATAAACTTCATGCTCCATTTCTTTTCTAAATCAGCGACATGCCATATTTCAAAAACTGACAAAATATTTGTCACTTTAATTAAGATATAATAATCATTCAGTGTTGCCATTCATCAAATAAAAAAAATATAAATTCTATTTCTTTCATTAATATTTGTAAATTCATGTAAAATTCACTTTTATAATATTTTCTTTAATAGTAAATGAAACAAACAAACTCAGTGAACATGTACTTTCAAGGATTCAAAACAACTTGATACTTTATTTAGCATTAAATAATTAGTCATCGTAAACAGTTTTCAAATAAAAAAACTTCAACTTAGAAAATATAAATTATGCAAAATTAGGTTTGAATGATATTTTTTTAAGTACATAAACATTGTTTAACTAATTCATAAAAGGCTTTTGATGTTAATATAAAATATATTTAGTTTACCCGAAATAACTTTTCACTAGTTATGTTTATTACAACTAGTCTTATAATTAACTTTACATACATATATATTTTATTTAATAACTAAAGCTTCTCTGATTTTTAAGATGAATTTAACTGTATTTATAATATAATTCATTTTAACTACTTCATTAATTTCTCACTTTGGCTAAACCAAACAATTCTTATATAATTTCTAGATTAAGAAAGATAACAAGTAATTCCTTAATTTTCATAAACATATTTATAAACAAATGACATCTAATGAATCCTTAACTAATCCAAAAGTATATTTTACAGCATGTAACATAAATGAACAAGCAGTTTTTTCGATTAAACCATTTTATTTAGCCAAGGAATCTTTCTTTTGCATAAAGTTAGAAACATGCAGGTAACATTAAAGTAATTCATTTTCAATTAAGAATTTATTGCATTTCATTATCACAAATATGAAATATGGGAATCTAATATAAGATAAAATATAATGAAGTGAATCAGGAATGCTTTGGAATAAACTTATCAAATTGTCAAACTAATAAATAAACATGCATCGGAGGTAACCATAACCTCAACTCGATTTTCCTTTAGAAACTTAACAATTAGAAATCATTAATATTTCTAACCATCCTGCAGCCAACGTGCTATGCGTAGAATTAATGAAAATAAATTTAAATAATTAATAACAAAGTATTTACCGAGATTAGGAGCCCTTTGCTTCAGTTCATCATTAACCTTTAGCATCTCTTCTTCCCTCTCTCTAGCATACTAATATGATCCGGAATCAAAAACAGCGAACAAATAACAAATAAATTACAATAAAGAGATGGGGGAACTTAAATGAGGGCTGGTTTTACTTATACAAAAGAAAACAAAATGCAACGGTAATCTATTGTTCAAGAGATAGATCGCCTCTCAAAAAACCCTAGAGTCCACTAGGAACACCAAAATAAAAGAAAAATGCAGCAAAAAAAAACAAAAAAACCAAACCCTAGACAATTATCCTCCAAAAACCCCTTTCATACTTTCTCCACAAAACCCACCTTGGTTCCGCTCCTCTTGTACATGATTAGCAGTTGTGTGGATCCCACCCGGATGCTGAAATGATGATCAGCCTCTCCTAGGTATCCCACCCCTCTAAACTAGGTGGACTAGCTCGATCTAACAATCGACTTGGTTGGTTTTGTCTGGCCGGTCCAGACCGGTCCAACTTGGACTGGCTTGTCATCTATAGCCAGAGTAGGCACAGGGGTGTAAACCCTCCCCTACTAAAGAAGCACCTTGTCCTCAAGGTGGAAGAAAAGAAACTGCTTTTGGATACTTTCGTAAGGCTACAATGTTGTTTCATCATTTGGCAGATATTTCCATTTAATTAGTTCCTCCTTTGCTCCCACCATTCTTCCAAGATAAAGGTTCAGCTTCAGAGGTAGTAAAGACGACAGTGTATAATCTCTGATAGCACGCCTCAGCTATGAAACATAAAAGATTGGATGTATTGTTGATGAGCTTAGTAACTTCAAATGGTAGGCCACTAACCTAATGCATGGTAATCTCATACAGTGCAAAATATCATAGAGAATGGTAGGCCACTAACCTAATGCGTAGTAATCTCATACAGTCCAAAATATCATAGAGAAAATTTCTCTCTCCTCTGCCTGGGCAATGTCTTATGATAGTAGGGTTTCAGTTTCAAGTAAACCATATCCTAGGGTTCGAATTGTATCTCTCTCCTATGTCTGTCCGTCTTCCTCTTCATGATCTATTGAGCTCTCAATAGATTCCCCTTATGCTCTGTCGATATTTTGTCCATTCCCCCAAGTACTGGTTGACATTGGATATCGGTGTAGTGCTATGCCCATAATGTATCAGGTGAGGTGAATCCCGCCCATACAGAATCTTGAAAAGGGTGACATGTGTCGTAGTATGGTACAAAATATTATAATGATATTGGCCCAAAAATCCACTTGGCCCAAAGCTTCGGCGTATCTAATATAAAACAATGCAGGTATGTCTCCACACTCCTATTTACCACTTCGATCTGGTCATCGATCTGGGGATGATATGATGTGTTTCTCTTAAAGATTGTTCCTTGTGACTTAAACATCTACTTTCACAATTGGTTGAGGAACACATTGTCCTCATCTGATACAATAAATTCTGGCACTTCGTGCAAATGGATCACTTCTTGTATCAACACCAGAGCAATTAAAACTATAGTGTTGGTTTTCATAATGGAATGAAATGTGCATACTTGCTCAGGCGATCCACTACCAGCAAAATCACCGTGAACCCATGTGATTGGAACAACTCCTCTATAAAATCCATAATCGCTCCTTACAAAACTTTCTCCGGTAAATCTAAGCATTGTAGTAACCCTCCTAGCACTTGGTCAAGTACTTATGTCATTGGCAAACATCGCACCATGTCATTATGTCCTCTACATATCTTTGCATTCCCACCCAATAAAGCTCTATCGATAGACAAGTGTAAGTCATAAGTACCTCAAAGTGTCCCCCAATTGCACTGTAGTGAAACTTCTGTAATAGTCTAGGGATGTACTTTGATGCCCATGGCAACATGAACCACCTCTGGTAGATTAGTTGCTGCTCCCTCAATGAATATGCTAGATAACTATTCAAATCTTGTAGCAACTCTGCCTATATATTCCTTAGCTCTTTCAACTTGCTCACTATCATGTCTCATGGCTTCCCAATCTAAGACAAGGGTACTGACAAGGTTATCAGATGGGACTCCACCTTTCTCAACAGGACGTCTGTGGCTTTATTCTCCAATCCTAATTGGTACTAAATTTCGAAATCATATTCTGGTAACTTGGATAACAACCTTTGATGTTGCTCAGTCACCATCCTCTGCTTCAAAAGATATTTCAAGCTCCCTCAGATGTCCTGGCTAGAAAGTGTCATCCCAACAGGCAAAACCATCACTTTTGAATGACCAAGACAATAAACATCAACTCTCACTCATACAGTGACTTGAGCCTAACCCTAGTTGTTACAACCTAATTGAAGTAGGTGATAAGCCACTAGTCCTTGCATGAGTACTACTCCCAATCCGTTCCATGACAAGTTCATTTATACTCTTAATGGCCTATTGAAATCTGGAAATGCTAACACCAATACGATGATCATGATTCTCTTCAGATGTTTGATGGTTTGTGTTGCTTCTTCCCCTCACTTGAAATTATCTTTCTTCAGCTACTCCGTCAGCGATCATGCTATTGTATCGTAACCCTTTCACAAATTTTTGGTAGTATCCTGTGAGACCTAGTAATCCCCTCATTTCGTTCAAACTACTTGGTAAAAGCAGGTTCATCAGAGCCTCGATCTTGGACGAGTCTGTTGCTACTTCTACCCAAGTCATCATGTGTCTTTGGTACTCCACCTATAGTTGTGCAAAAGAACATTTCTTCAAATTGCGTATAACTGGTGCTCTCTCAATGTCTCAATTACTGTTCTCAGGTGCCCCTGTTGACCTCATTTTTAGTGAGGTCTGGTCTTCCCCCACATGCTTTATCTCTTTACGATTATAGATCGGGATGCCATCGAAGAAAACCAAGATAAGGCCTCAGGTGCCCCCACATGCTTTATCTCTTTACGATTGTAGATCGGGATGCCATCGAAGAAAACCAAGATAAGGTTGAAAACCCTTTTCATGAAAGGTTGAAATGTGGCTTGGAGTATTGGTGAAACCAAACAATATCACCAAGAACTCATAATGTCTTTCATGTTTTCTGAATGTTATCTTACGCACACCAGCTGAATTTATACTGATCCGATGGTATCTCAACTTAAGATCAATTTTTGAGAAAATGACTGCCCAATAAAGCTTATATAACAACTCAAAAATCACAAGGATAAGAGTTATCAAATACAATCTCCTTGTTCAAAGTCCGATGGTCCACACAAAATCTCTAACTACCATCTTTTTTCTTCACCAATAGGACTGGACTGGAAAAGGGTCTCATACTGAGCCTGATAATTCCAGCTTTGAGCATCTCTCAAATCAACTTTTCTATCTCATCCTTTTGAATTTGAGGATATTGGTACGGTTTAACAATGACATGATGGACACCCTCCTTTAGGTTAATGGTGTGTTAAGGCTGCCTCGATGGAGGTAATCCGCTCAACTACTAAAAGTCATCTAAAAACTGTTGTTGGAGTTGCTAAGCTCCCTTCGAAAACTCTTCAAACTCAAGATTTTGGATCTCTTTTATGCTCTACAAGTTCACCAAATAGCCTAATCTTGCTCTTTATATCGTCTTAACTATGATTTTGAGCGAGATCATGATCCTGCATAGGCTAGCATCTCCCCTCCGCACCACCTTCCCACCCTTCACCTTGAACTCCGTCGTCAGGGATTTCCAATCCACCTTCGTCTACCCAAATGTCTACAACCACTTCATCCTCAAAATCACATCAGTGCTGCACAAGTCCAATAAAAGGAAGTCCGACACCACTTGTAGGCCATGTAGTTTCAAAGTCACTCCCTTGCACATTCCCTGACATTTCTCCACCTTTCTTTTTTCCACCATAAAACAAAAGTTCCCATATCTACCAACAGCTAAACCACTGCCTGATTTGAGATGAAATTGTGTATAGCACCACTATCCACCAACACAACAATCAGCTACTCCCCGATCGGTCTGCTCACCTTCATAGAGTGATTCGGAGTAATTTGACCACTGAATTGAGAGATACCTCTGCTAAATTCAAATGCAAATACTCCTCTTTCATCACCATTCCTTCCTCCGACTCCTCACTATTTGTCTTCTCATGAACCATAAAGACCTGTAGCACATGTTCCTTGCAACGTTGACCCGTAGCATACATCTCCTCACATCGGAAACATAATATTATAGCTCTTTTATCTTGCACTTCTACATCGGTGAGGCGCTTGAAATTGCGTCGTAATGGGCCCTCATATTCTTCTACATTGGCATCTCTTTCTGAAACAACATTGTTTGTGTCCTTATTGTCATAATAGTGAAGGAACTCTTGTAGAATCCCCCCGGGTGTTGCCTTTGCTGGTCTTTTACAACTAATTCTTACCTTCCACCATCTGGGCGAGCTCCATCATTTCCTCAATCCCCACAGTCTCAATGGTCGAAGGTTTACTCGAATGTCGGGCTTTAAACCCTTCAAGAAGTTTCCCTTCAATCTTGTTGTAGAAATATCCTCAGTTGCCCCGAAAAGAGCTTGAGCTTCTCTTTGTATTCTGTGATTGCCCCCGTCCTAAGTAATGAGATAGAATTGCTCTTGTAAGTCTCCTTCCCAGATGGCTAGGAAACATTTCAACAAACAATCCTTTAACTCCTCTCATGAATGTATTGGGTACCTAACTTTCATCCACTAAAACCATGTTAGAGCATTTCCCTCTAAACATAATCTTGTTGTCATGAGCTTCTCTTCTCTTGTTAAGCCATTTACAACAAAGTATTGCTCCAACAGATACACCCACCTATGTGCATCTTCCTCTTTAAAAACCGGCATCTTCAGTTTCGTTATCCTTGCATCGCAACCCCCAACTTCCTCTCTACCCCGCAATCCCGCCCCCGCCCCCG
>NW_018164883.1:61518-68817 GCF_001263595.1 Phalaenopsis equestris
CCGTTCCCATTGCCTAGAATGAAACTCCCTCCTTGGTTATAAACTTTATCCCCTCCTGCTTCTCTCCCCCCTTCATCGTGCTCATCCATGCCCTCTATAAGACCCCTCCAATTTTTAACCCATCCCCCTCTCTCGAAAGTTTCCAACCCCAACCCTCATAGTCCTAGGGGGAGCTCTTGGCAATACATGTTTTCTTCCTCATCGCCCTCTCGTTTGATCTCCTTCCCTTTCAATCTGGCCAAGGATTCATTTATTAATCCTTGGTTAAGGTTTGCAATTGAGCCATCGGCGGGATCTTGGATTGTATCTCCAGGAGCCTCTCCATCATTGCATATATGTGGAAGAAAACCTATCCTCCATGGTGGCAAACATTTTTCTCCATTTCTGATTTGATTTGCCCTACTTCTCCTTCCAACACATCCACTTTCTTTTTTCTATTCCTCCAAGATCTCACTCTGATACTAATTTGAAAAGATTCAGAACCAAAAACAGCATACAAACAGTGAATAAGTTGTAATAGAGAGATGAGGGAACTCAAATGAGGGTTGATTTTACTAATACCAATGAAAGTAAATAAGAAACAATTTTGATCTCCTGTTTGAGAGATAGAATCTCTCTCCACAAACCCTAGATGCCGCTAGAAACATCAAGATAAAAGAGAACTCTAGCCAAATAAAAAATAAAACCAAACATTAGACAACTAGCCCTCATAAATACTCTTCAAGATCCCATTTCAAATTTTTCCCCCAAAAACCCTCTCGATTCTCCTCCTCTTGCACGTGATTAGCGGTTGTGTGGATCCCACCCGAGTGTCGAAATCGTGCTCAACCTCTTCTAGGTATCATGCCACTCTATGATGCGTCGGCTAGCTTTGTCTAGCAGCCGGCTAGATTGGATATGTTTGGTCGGTTCAAATAGGTCCAACTTGGACCGGCTCATCATCTACAGCGAGACCTCTCCCTCTCCCGTCGGCTCTCCCTTTATCCAGAGTAGGCACGGGCGTATCACACGTTCTCCTGATTTTCATTAGTTCAAAACCGGCTCAAATTAGCTCCGAGAGCAAGGATTTCCCTTAACAACCACCCTTGACACACATCCTCCTTAGATTTAGCCACTTGATCCCATCTTTACCGCATCACACCTCAAAATTCATTTGCCTTAGCTCAACATGGCAAGTGCTAGTCAAGAAAGTGCTGAGATGCTGCTTGAAAGATTTAGGGAATTTATATTTTAAGAAATTATTATTAAAATTCATTTAAAGAGCAGAAAAACGTTTGAAATATGCAATGATCAATCATACAGATGATTCCCAATCAGCACAAGATCTTATGCATGAAAGCCAATTGTCATACAATTAGTTATCTTATTTACATCATATTTTTAAACCCTAATTTAGCATAAACTTTAATCTCCTTTTATGAATCTATTAATCACTTGCATCTCATAAATATGACTAATAAATTATAGCTAAAAAAATTTAAGTTAATAAGGAAGAATGAAATCTTATTGGCCAATACAAACATATTTGATTTTATCTTTCTGAAACCATTTAAGATAAAAAAAAGGAACTAATGACTTGTATTAATTTTAAGGTCATTTTAGTGTTCTCAATCTAGATCAAATTGTATGCAGAGATTGCTGCCAAATATGCATGCAAAGTTCTCCAATTGCAACTATTTCTACTCAATCCAATTTATTGCTTCCCAAATGCATTGTCGAACTTATGAGTATGCTCGATGGTGCATTTCACCATTCCCGCATGCAGATTGCTGCACCCAATCACACCTCTTGCATGTAACTGCATATTGTTACTCTTTTGTTGCAACCATTGCTTATTGCTAAATAGACACTCACTAAAGGACAATGGATTGAAACTAGCAATCATCAATAAAATTGATCACTTTTATGCAAGCTTGTACTATTTTTAAAAAATCATCTCTATGATAATTATATTGGCCATCATTGGCCTTTCAGATTTTACTTACACACATAACAAAAAAAATGATTCATATTATCATAACAAAATTTGTGGATCGTATTATTATGACGATAACTAAGACAAATATTAATTATTATCATTCAAACTCACATAAATCATCTTCTTATATTTCTGATGATAAAGATTCATTTTCTCCTTGTAATCAAATGTTCCAAAAGTTACTCTCTACAAAATATTATTGTGATAACGTCACCTATACATTTTCAAATAATGTTTTTTTCTTCTCTTTCTTTTTTTTCCTCCGATCAAATGCAATCCACTAGACACCCCATACATTTTTAAATAAGGTTTTTTTCTTTTCCTTTTTTTTTCTCCTCTGATCTAACTTTTGGTCGCACAAAATTCATTTTTTTTCTATTTCAAAATATGCTAAGATTATATGATCCTTCTTTCTATGAGGACCTCCTCTCAATGCTGTTTGATAATTTTTATGATGGCACATATCCTTCTCATGTTAAATTAAATCTTAGGAATATTCATGAGTTACCAAAACTTAAGTGTGTCTATTAATTAACTGAGTTTGATAAGCATGTTCGTCACAAAATAGCGTTTCCTACAGATTATGTTGATGTATCAACGCTTGTAGTTGATCTACTCCAACTTTTATAATGATTCTTGCTCCAGGCCGCTTGCCACTATATCAAGAGGTTTTCTATTTTAGATGATTATAGGTTACTTCAAACACGTCTACTAGAGAGTAAGTTTGTGCTATCATTACCATCATGATCACTAACTACATTGATGGTTCACATCGCAAATATCTCACATGTGTCTGAAGTCTGAAGCCCAAAGCACCTAAGTTTCCAAATCCTTAGCAGCTTTTTGGACTACTTCCACTTATTGTTCTTTGTACTAAATGGACATTTCTTCCATTAAATGATCCAATGATGCTACGTTATTACGTACATCGACTCCAGCAAACTCTTTAGAAGAAGAATTCTACATAAAGCAGGTGAATTTATTTAGTATAATTCAGCGAATTTAGCCCAAAAAAGACTCAATTTTCATGTTCCAACCAAAAACTTGAATTGGACCTCAAAAGAACTAAACCGCCCAAATTTTTAGAGTTATTTAAAAAATATTTATAATTTTACCAAATTTTGCATCTTTTATGAAATTTAATTTATTTAAAGTTGGGTTGAAATATCCTTTCAAGTATTGTTAAAATTTAACTATGACATATACTTATGTTTGAATTTAAATTATCTCACATGTTCATTATGATTTTATTTTGGGGGCATTTACATAAATACCACCCAATTCTTATGTATCACACATCTCACACCTAAATTTTGTTTTTTACATGTATACCACCACCCAATTCTTTCACATCACATCAAAAAAATCACTTTTTAACATTTAAAAAGTGAAATATACTTTTTCTTGCATAGGTAAGATGCTAAATATGTAAATTTTTTAAGTGTAGATGTTAGATATGTAAATACATAAGAATTCAGTGGTATGTACGTAAACCTTCCTTTGTTTTACATATATGACACTCAAAACTTTAGATTTTATATCTCACACTTAAAACTTCAAATTTTATGTCTATAGCAGTCGTTAATGGTGTTGGCCCATCTTCAACCAGCCCTAGCTAATCTTCACCGCCGGCGACTGATTTTGGGGCAAGAAAGGAGAAATATACCCACATGCACATAAACAGAGCTGAAACTTATCCAGATTTATCCCAATATTCACTTAAAATTTCAGATGAAGATTCATCCAAGTATGCTCTTTTTAACCTAACCTCTTCGTTGTGATTGAGACAAAGTAGACAGCATAGAAATAGATGCAAAGGAAGCTTGAATTCAAAAATTCCTTCAAACACGATGAGGAGCACCAACCAAAGCCTTCCATCTTCGAAGCTGCCGACGTCCCCATCATATACCTCTACCCACTCTTCCCATGCGAAGGCGATGTGCTTTTTTGCTTGGTTACCAATATGAGATCCAACTGTAAGGATTGGGGGCTTTTCGGGAAGAACAATCATGGCATCATTGGCTAGCTTTTAGAGAGGATTCAATTGGTGGTGAGGGACTTCTTAGCTCTATCTCTAGAGGAGAAGCAGCAAGCGAGCGACCAATAACAGGTGGAATGATGAGGCTAAGAATTTTAACAGAAGGGTGTTGTTTTTGTTTTAAATTAAATATTTTTGGTGATATAGGTGTAAAATTTGAAGTCTAGGTATGAGATGTCTAAAATCTAAAGTATTGAGTCCTATGCATGTAAATTCCCTTTTTATAAATAAGGATTAATGGTTTCAATTCAACATTGATGATGAATGATTAAGTGAAGCCAAGTTATTTGTCAGATAGTTGAGTATTATTTCTTTAAATCTAAATTATGCATGCAGATCACATGAAGCTAATTGTAAGAAGTTCTCTATCTCTTTTCTGTGTACTAATAACAATCAGACATAATTGCATAAATTAGTTCAAAACCATTTCTTTCTTGCCAAGTTGAAATGGAGGGGGGGGGGTGGTGTAGGGCAACAATTCGCAAACACATCTGTAAAAAAGAGAAAAGAGAGAAGTCAACAGTAGCAGAATTCTTTTCACATTAGTAGAAGGATGGAACTATGGAGATTCATAAGAATGTGCAGGTCATTTGTTCCAATTGAATCCAAAAAGTGTCTAAATATAAAAGTGTTGAATTCCATTTCTAAAGCAAGTTAGAAATTTATATGACTAAAATGGGAGACAATTTTAAGGAGGTATACCTCACCAAATGCACCTTTGCCTATCATTATCAGCAAATCAAAATCATCAACTCCCATTTTATGCCTTTGAAGTCGCATGTACTCCGTCTCCTTTCTCTCCAAGTCTTTGAGGACGCTATTTTGCTCCTCTTCGGAAATATCAGCATTAGCCAAACTCCTCTCCAGAATGACTCGTCTGTAGGAAGAAAGAATATAATTTGTTAATACCATATTAGAGTTACTTAATTTATTAAAGAATATACGTTGTTAATGCCAAATTCCTGTCCTCTCTCTCTCTCTCTCTTCCTTCGATTAAGGCTTTAATACAAGGTAAACAAATTTGGATACTTTACAACTAAAGATCTCTTTAGTTAAATAAATTGGCAATCAATTATACAATCGAATAAATAAAATAATAATAAAATAAAAAAAATCATACTTTTTTACCTTTCTTTTATCACATGAATTTATGTATTAATGAGAATGATAATACACATGAATAAGGAAAGGCTTATATTAAGAAACCAAGTTGGATTGAATCGTTAATGTTGCTTAAATAAAATGTAAAATATTTAGTGGATAGGGCTATCAAGACGGTTCGTTGTTCGCAAACAATACGTGTTTGGCTCGTTAAGAAGCTCGTGTTTCATTCGTTCACTAAACAAATGAGCCGAACACGAATACAGATTTGTTCGTTCAAGCTCGGCTCGTTTATATATATATATATATATATATATATAATTGATGAGTAATATTTTAAATTAATTTAATTGTCTACAATGCTACAAAGATTTATAATCAATTAAAATTATTAATTAAAAAATAGAATAAAAATATATTTAATTATATTTAAATGATATTTTAATATAAATAAAAAGAATTAAATCTCGATCCTACCCTTGACATCCTACGACTGCTTGACTAGGGTTGTCAAAATGACTCTTTGTTCGTGAACAGCTCGTGTTCTGCTCGCTAAGCAAACCTAAGCAAACAAGTAACACAAATAAATATTTTGTGTTTAAAATATAAACAAGTTGAACACAAATAGTGATACTTTTTAACAAGTCGAACACGAGTTAAGTCCAGGCTCACTGGTGTTCGGCTCATTTACACGCCTATTGGTGGATTCCTCTAATTAGTCTACTTTAGCGAACAAGCCTAAGAATTATATTTACATCATGTTCATGAGCTTACTAATATTAATATATAAATCATTCATTTTCACGGGAAAATATTTGTGTAAGTAAGACATACGCAGCGCTGCGTACGTTGGAGGTTATTAAAAGGGTACAGGCGGGTCATATTCCCATTATACCCTCATGTAAACTCCTTGTAACTTACCTGTAACTACCGGAACTACAGAAGCGGGAACTTATTTGTAGGTTACAGATAAGTTACAGGGAGGTTACAGGAAGGTTAAATGGGGTATAACACGGATGTAACTCCCTTATACCCTGTGAATAACCTCCCGACGTACGCAGCTCTGCGTACGTTTTACATACGCAAATATTTCTCCATTTTCACGTTCGTTGTTTTTCATTCATCGCCCTCTTTACTCATGCTTCGGCTTGGCCGTCATTCTTGTTATATTATGACCAATATGCATATAAATGCATGCAATCAATCTACATCAACCTCCTAATGTTTTACCTTCGATCTACTAAAGACAGTAAAAGCAAGCAACAATAAAATTCTAATGCATACCTTTCTCTGCGCTCCCTCATGCTCTTCATCTGCTCCTTATAATGAGTTTCAATGTACTGTTTCGCAGCCGCAACCCTCTGTTTGGTAGCATTTGATGGAGGTTCCTCATTAATGGTAGGTTTATCCACATCCTTTCCAACATCTCTCCGTTTGTGGCTGGACTTTGTCTTGTCTTTAGTATGAAACTTATTAAACCAACTCATGGCAGAATCCACCCTCACCACCCCACAAAGATAAATACCAAATGGATTTTTATATAACAACTTTTGCCGCAAAACAAAACCCTAACGGCGTACGAAAATCTCAATGAACCATTAAAAGCCCTTTTTTCTTCACAAATTCATGAAATCGATGAGTCCACTTCCTCAATCGAAAAAAAAATCATTTCCTTTTGTACCAAAATCTTAATTTTCTTCTGGAAATCGTGAAGGCAGCAGGAAAAGAAGAGAGGCGTGGAAGAAACTGAAAGAAGGGGATATAGGCAGTGAAGAATAGAGGGGAGCCAGATAGATCGGAGCTGGGTAGTTCAAAATACCGCTGGAATCAAAATGATGCCAATTGCGAAATATAAAAATGGGGTAAAAGGACCTATCGCCAACCGCCATTTTCGCGCCTATGCCTGTTCGAGCCTCTCTCCCAAATCAACGAAGACAACGGAAACTTTCTCTCTCTTCGCCTCCTCTCACTCACTTCCCGCGGTAGAGGGGGAAGTTTACATATATATCACATTTTTTTTATGTATTTGCAAATCTAATTTAGAGATATTTACAAAAGTACCAACATTTCTTATATGTTTTTATATATTTAACAACATAATTTTAAAATTTATTTATGTAGTATTTTATTTCTCAATCATATTAAAAATTTAATGTTAGTAACATTAAAATTAATGAAGAGC
>NW_018164883.1:68828-83773 GCF_001263595.1 Phalaenopsis equestris
AGAGCGTCTGTCAACGAGTAACAATTTTACTCTCCATGTTGTTTTTCTTAAACCAAATAGCAAACTTTTCAAATTAAAAGCATTTCATTTACTTTACACCCTCTTTAGAGCAAAACAAACAACTCTTTAATGTATACTTATTATTTATCCAGGGTTGAACCAACATTGCGTTTTAGGGTCGGCGAAGTCACCAAACCTCTATTTTTTTTAGTAATTGGCAATAAAGATAAAATTAATAAATTATCTAAACTACATTAAAATATATATTAAATTTTCCTATTTATATATGTATATAAAAAATATGTCAGTGTGAATCTCAGGGCAAACGGATGGTTTTGGAGCGAGGAACGATCGATCAGACGCCTTATTAACATTCAAAAGATTTGATGCTAATGAAAAAGGCATTGAGGTCGGGTGATTGGAAGAATGTGACGAGGAATTTCTTATAGAACGAAAATCAACTCCAAAGCTAATCAACGAATTACTCTGTCCCGGACCGTGTGCCAATGGAGTCAAGGTGTAGCGAGCAGTCGACAGACTTCTCATCGACCAAATATATTTGTCAGCCTCATTATACTCTAGTGTTCTTGTAATTACTATCTCCCCCTTCCATCAAACTAAGATTGAGGAGGGTGACTTGTAATTTTGTAATAATTGTGACATATTCCTATAAATAGGGGGTTCATGTCATGAATAAAGTCTAGACTCTTTTATTGTTCTCTACTTCGCCCTCTCTCTCTCTCTCTTTCTAATCACTTCCTAATAGAACGTTCTATACCTTGGATGTGTTTCTCCGATATTTTCGGATTCAACATGTGCGGTGAGCGTGGAAACATACCGTCAACAAGAAGAGGAATCCAACAACAATAACAGGGAGAATTTAGCCAGAGAAACGTAATGGAAGCAGCATGCACTAACGAATTCATGGAATAATTCGTCCAGCAGGACCTGCAAGATTTGAAAACTCGGATCACCAACCAGATGTCAGGATAATTTGCGGAGGTATGCAGAGTCGTGGTTGTCTTGGGAGAAGCAAGATGATAGGTTATACCATGATAGTGTCGGATCCGCCCTTGTGGAGGAAGAAACCAACCAGTGTGGACTGACGTACTGAGGCATGTTGGCATCAATTTTTTATGTCACCTATGTGGGATGTTCGCTCGAGTGTTATGGAATCTTAATTGATGCCTGTGTTGAATCACGTGGCACAAGATATACATTTGAGATCCTCTGACGAGTTTTGAGGGGCACGCAGCTAAGGTCTTTCTACTAGGCTCTGGCTTTCGCTCGGGTGAAGGTCAGTCAACATTTTGTACCTCGAATGACTTGATCATATCGATGAATATTACTTTCTGTGTCACAAACAAAAATGATGCAAATTAGAACATCCATCGACAAGCTTGATCAAATCACTTGGATGACAAAACAGATCGCACGAGTATGCCCGAAATGTTGATTTTACCTAGGGAGGACATCCGCTTTGCTACGACTTTGCATGCAGGCTAAAAATGTGTGAATTGTCATTTTGGCCTGATCGTAAAAAATATTGTCTGAACGACCTCAAATGATGAAACAAATCAAGCGAGTGCGTCTGGAACGTCAATTTTACCTAGAGAGGACCTTCATTTCAAAATGATGGCGCATCCAGGTTAAAAAAAAGCACTAGATGATGGTTAATTAAATAATTATTATTGTTCTTATTATTTTAATAATATTATTATTATTATATCCCCCCCTATAAAACTATCACATCCTCCCTCTCTCATGTTTGCAATTCTTTACTCCCAAGCACCATTTTCGCGAAAACCCTAGCCTTAAGCTCCCTCTTTCTTCGTCTGTGCCTCCCTCCTTGTCGTTCATCCTCCTCGCCACTGAAACCCGAGCCACCAGTCGTCTGCGCTTCACCTTGAGCCGCTGGCCAAACCACCACCTTCATCTCCTTCTTCTTCCTGGTCGGCCAAGCCTCCTCTTTTCGTGGGTCTGTCTTGCCAGCGTAACTCCCAACTTTGTCGGTACCACTTGAAGTCCCTTACCTCGTTGGGACCTTCAACTGTCGAGCCTCCTTTCCAGCAACCGGCTGCCACCCTTTTGTCTCTTCTTTCTCTTGGTCGGCCACATTTCGGCTTCTTTCTCCTAGCCGGCGACATTTAGCCAACCTACCTTTTTGTTGGAGCTAAGCTGGTGACGAACCAGTCTCGCTCCCATGCATAGCCCTAGATTTTCACCCTCCTTGCATTTTCTGTTCTGGTTGGGTTCCATAGAAATACAAGCTTTGCCACTTCGTCGTCTCACATTTCTAGTCATTGGATGCTTCATTGGAGCATTTCATCATCAACGGACAACGACAACGCAGCTGCTTGAAGAGGCATCGATGTCTTCTACCTTGTGGGAAAATCTTCCTCCTAGAAGTCGAACGGACCCTCTCACTAGCTTCTATCTTCCCTCATTTGCGTTGTTCGTTGTGAGGTACGTTGACATGTGGGCTCTCCTTCAACATAAAGAGAACGCGTCCACAACTATAACGGTGGTGAGATTTTCTTATCCCTTAGTTGGCCCTAGGTTTAGTCTGGCCTAGCCAAATGAGTTTGATCACCTACGTGGGGTGGATGTGCCGATCGATAAGTGTCACCGGGCGTGCCACCTATGTGATGGATCGTTGGTTTGCTTAGAAGGAGTCATAGAGTAGAAATCACATGTGTTGGTCATTCCTATATGAAGCCGAGTGATCCCTTGTGTTATGAGCCTTAAGTCTTGATCCCCGTGGGTTCAAACCTCAATTTCTTATGGCTTTGGCACTCCCAACCTCCTTTGGAGGAGTTCATTGAGTTCAAACTCAAGGAACGGGAAAGCTTTGTAGCTAGCCCATTCCGTGAGTTTGCTGGCGTTTATAAGAAGGAAAAAACTTTGTAGCTAGTTCGCCCTATGAATGATGGAGAGTTTCCCCTATGAGAAATCGGAGGGGGAAGCCCTCCACATTGTCACACCAAAGCCTGAGGTGGCGATGCCGCAAATTCAAGTGTGTCAACCGTAGGTTTTTTACGTGAGGCCATTAGGATGAGTTCAACGTGTAGTAGACCGTATTTGGTTGCATTGCAAATGCATGACCATTCATAATACCTTTAGTGTGTGGATCATCTTGCATGTCATATGCATGACCATTTCAGCACTTCGGGTCGATCGATAGCCCTAGACTAATCCTCGATCCTCTATTGAGTTCGATCGACCATCCTGGACCGATCCCTTATCTTCTGGGTTAGATTGATTGCCAAGTATCGATTACCCATTTTAGGTTCGATCGGCCGACTCGGGTCAATCACCCCATTTTTTGGTTCGACTGTTTGTTATGTGTCGACTGACCACTTTAATTTGACCAACCGCCTTGGTCCGATCGACCAATCACTTTTGCTCGACTAGCCACCCTGACCCGGTTAACCTGCCACCTCAGCCCGTCCGGTCACCATGGCCCAGTCAACCGATCACTTGCATCATATTTCAAGTTGTGCATGTATATGTGCATGCATGCTTGCTTACAAGTTGCATCATATCATGTATGTGCCTACTTACATGAGCCTTATTTCTTGCTTGAGCTGCACTTCTATTTGGGTCATTTCCATCACGACACACCCATCCCCGGGTCACTGCCTCTAGTCACACCCACTTTCTTGGGTCACTGCAGACAATGCAAGCCCATCTCTTGGTCAATGACTCCACGACACACCCATTTTTCAAACCGCTGCCGCCACGAAATGCCCACCCTTCGGGTCACTGCCTCTACGGTACACTCATTTGTCGGGCCTCTGCCTCCACGACACACCCAACATTTTGAGTTTCTACCTCTGTGACACTCTCACCCCACTTGTCCTATGCTTATTGCATATTCTTGCATGTTTTCTTGCATGCTCAGTGGCTGCTTTTTTGGGTAAGGTGTAAACCCTCACATAGGTACCCTTTCACTTAATGTGAACTCACTTATAGTTGGCGTATGCTTATTGCATGCTACATCGAGTCCCCGATGGGCATAATTCCTCACATAGGTGCCATGTTCTTGCTGGTACATCTCGTTCTTATGTGTCATGTTGCATGTAGCATCCTTGAATTTTTCATGGTGTGCGTTCTCCCTTTTAGGTTCCCATTGTAGTTGTTTTATAATTCAGTTGAGCAATCACAATGTAGACTATTTTCATGTTTGTGTGCTTGCCCATTAACCTTGATGATTTTATTGCTTGTTAGGAGAGCGACCTCGTGTCGGTCGCAATGTTTTAACGAGCATGGCTTGCTGGGTTGATCCTAGTGAGCGATGTGAGTTAAGTCATTGAGATTGACACAAGTATAACTGTGTTAAGGATCCAAGGGATCTAACCTTGCATGTTACGGGCTCGCATTTAATAGCCACTGTCCTAAAATATAAAAATTTATATTTTTTGACTTATTAAAATTTTCATATTTTAAAAACTATGCACGTAGCAAGATAGGTCATATGTGAGGCCAACCCTTTTTTTAAAATCCAAATTAGGTGACATCCTTGAGGTCCTTTGGATCTTTAGGGTAGGGCCGGTGTGTCGGCCTCGTCAAAGTAAAATGGTAGCCGGAGACTCACCCCATGAACTTAAGTACTAGGTTAGGAAACTTTTCTTTAGATTGTGTGTTATGCCAGAATCTAGGATGCTAAGTAGTATTTTTTATGCTTGGCTATTATTCTTTGTTGGATTGGTTGCCCTAGCCATAAATCTTTCTTATTGTGTTTTTTGGTGTGTCTTTATACTACATATGCATGGTAGTGCATTACGACGTTCTTCGGCAGGGTAGTGCACCTATATGCACACACACAGATACCGCTATGAAGGAGCATGTGATGATTTCTGACCCTTTTGCTTGCAAGTGCTATTCAACTCTCCAATATATAAGGCACGACTCGTTATATACATCGCATGTGGGCTTTCCCGCAAACATTTGTTTTTCATGAACGATTGAGTTCTTTCTTTTCCTATGCACTTTTAGAGTTTAAGAGTCTTGTGGCAGAAATAAGATACGGGTATGGGTTCTAAGGTATTTGACGCGGGAACCACATGATGAGACCAAGAGTTGACGAACGTGCCTGCCTTGTATCTTAATTCCATATTTTCATATTGATGTATATAATTAGGACTGGGCATGTATATGCAAAGTCCAAACGTTTTTTTCTTTTCTGGGATATGTTGCCGAGCCAACGACACCCACCTTTTTATTATTTTGTTTTGGCTTGCTTTATTTTTATCTTATTACATGCATGTATGTCTGCATGTTGATATACATAAAATATATAATGTTTTTAGACACATTTTTATACTTATTTTTGAGATATTGCGCTTTAATAGAAGTTATGTGTGTGTTTTTCTTTCAGGTATAAGTAAAAATGTGAAAAATGCTTAAAAGAGTGAAAAATGATCAAATTTGGAGCAAAAAGGTGAAAATTGTGCTAAAGTGTTTTGGCGCCTAAGCGCTAGATCCGACACTTAAGCTCTAATTAAACAGAGAAGGTCGCGTGTAAGCGCCGGAGGCCTCGCGCTTAAGCGCCAGAGGCAGTTATTTGACGATTTTCTTCATTTGACCAAATTTTGAAGAGGTATTTGAGGCACCTATTGGCTTAAGAGGGTGGTTATGACCACTAAGAACAAAAATATGTTTAAAAGACTTGTGAAAAGAGGCTTCTTTTGGAGGATTTATCAAATGTGGACACATTTTGAAGAGTTTCCAAAACACCTTTTGGAGATTTATAAAAGAAGGAAGTTTTTACATTAGAAGTGCGTGCTTGAAGAGGGAGAGAGTGCTCGTGTCCTAAGAAGATAGTGGAGAATCTTGTGGAGAGATTCAAACCCCATAAAATTTACTTTTTCCTTTGTTTTTAGTTTTATTTTGAGAGTTGAGAGTATTGTAAAAGAGAAAAGATTCAAAAGTACTTAAGGAGTTTGGTGGAGGATTTGAGATAAGTTTTTATCTTTTATTTTAAACTACTTTTGATTTTAATCTAGACTTCTTGTTGGTTTGAAAATGATTTCTAATTTTAAACTAAAGTGTGGTTTTGTTTTCTCCATAAATTCTGAGTAGTTTTCTTTATCTTTCTCCTTAAAATGATAAGTAATTAAAGTTTGGATGGAAGTTGTGGAGAGTATTTATCTTTAATGTTGGAAGAAGTGTGATGATTTAAATCCATGAACTACATTTACTTCTTGATTTGGCCAATCCAGATGTTAAAATTTATTGTGAGAACATGTAAGAACCGGGCTGGCATTATCTCAGTCAATAATTGAAAAGAATCACATGAGATTGTATGAATGAGAATGTAATTCATATGATTTAGTGCAAATAAATAGGGAAATAAGCATTTAAGGGTGTAAAGTTAAAGGACTTGAAAGTGATAGGTTAAAGCCCCCAACTTGATTTATTGTTTTAGGTTCTGATACAAGATGTTAGCCCTCAGGTGGAGGGAATTAAGGGAACTCTAGAGTGAGAGGTGGTATCTTCCCTGCCTAGCCGATCTTCAGAACTATTCAAACTTTAAATTAGCCAATGTTCTTTATAGCATCTCTAGTAAAGGTAAATAATATAATTGCTCCTATTGGCACAACACAATTCACATACTTCCATAACATAAATCCTATACTTATTATTGATTCATGATAAGGAGAAGGATACTTTTCAAATTTAGTACTTTTCTTTTACATAAACTCAAGTTATCTTTTTAAATTGTTAGTGTTCTGTCAATATATCAAAAATACCAAAAAGATTTGAATTTTAATACTGCGAAAATATCTGTAATTTAAGTAATTGTATTTTTAGAATAGAAAGTTTGTGCATATTGTGTATTCTCACTGTGGGTTCGATATTCAGGTCTTAATCAAAAAGTTATATATTACTTGATAACGATACATCTTTTAGGATCAAGTTTTTGTACTGTTGTAAAATAAGAAAATATAAGTGAACTATAATTAAAGTCATTCTTATACTGTTGCATATAGACAGTAACGAGATCAAGTTTTTGGCACCGTTGTAAAATAAGAAAATATAAGTGAAAACTATAATTAAAGTCATTGTTATACTGTTGGCTATAGACAGTAACGGGATCACATGCTTGCATATTTTTCTTATTTATATTTTGTGGTTTGTCTGGGATCTCATGGAAAATGCAATATAGGCTCTTTAAGATTTAAAATTCTAAAGCTTTTTGTCTAAAATCCTAAATAAAATATTTAATATAACTAAAATTTAGGATTTTAAAACTATACTTTTATTTCTTGTATGACATTCAAAACAAAGTTTAAATGGGTTGCATAGCATGGTCATCACCCAAGTCATCCTAATAGAGCCTTAACAATACTTAAGAACCACTCTACATAACTGCATTCATATTTATATGTGTCGAAGAGAAGTCCTCGTGTTTCTCCAATCTGCATAGTCCAAGATACCTTTTACATAGGTGATTGTCCAGTTCACCTAATGTGTTAGAAGGCTCCCCAACCCAGACGGGGTGTAAGTCCTTTTATTTGGAGCGTTTTTCAACTTTGTAGTTAAACCTCCGCTTTTCTTTCTTTCCATAGGCATCCTTGCCACTTCGGCAGGTATAAGTCCCACCTTTTGGAGCTCCAGTCGATAGTCATTTGATAGAGCATTGTTCCTTTGACCTTAGGGCTACCAAGGTCCCCGTGAAAGAATCAATTCACAAATTACTGACTGGGGATCTCAGGACATGTTGGTTTGACTACTTTCATGAGCAGGTAGACTTGGGGTCTTAGTGGCTTGGGATGACGGGTTCGTGGTACTTTGACCCAACTACCTCTACCTTCTAGGGATTATTCCTACCTTCCTTTGACTACCCCTATTGGGCCCTATCCTTTCTATTGTCTTTGTTAGCATCATCTCGACTACCCAATTTCTGATGAGCTCCCCCCATTCGAGATATAATGATTTGTTCTCTTCCCTTATGATTCGAACGTGCTTTGATGTATCAAGATCCCCTGTCAGGATGATACAATTATTTTGCAGGCTTTGTATGCAGATGAGTCACTACCCACCTAAGATAAGAGAGGCTCACTTTCTGCCCGATGGCTTGGTAAGAGCTTATAAGCACAGAGCATTTTCACACGAAATAATATTCCTTTGATGACTTATTGTCCCAGATTCATGATTATATAAGTGAAACTTTTTTTATCGAGAGTATTCTTGGGTACCCCTCTCCCAAGCTGTAATTAACAAAGTGGGATACATCCTCTTATGAGTGTTCTTAACATCATAACAGGCACCTAAACTAGAATTATTGGTTATGGGTAGTCTAAATAGGCATTCTTTTGTAGATATCAGTCCAAGGTGTTTCCGCCTGATCTTGATTGAGAGGGCATGTTTGGTCTATCCTTGCAAGGTTTACCCCATGCAGGCTCTCTACGTTTTGCATTTTCTCTTATTTGTTGTCATTGTTGTATTTTGTCTTTTTCGGTTCCTCACTTCTCCTGGTCATTCATATGACCCAGAAGAAAGACTTATTTGGAGAAGGAAAGTATATGACGATCGACAGGCTGGTGACTCCTTCAAAAATAAAAAAAGATAAAAAACAAACAAAAACAAGGCAACCAAAGAATGCCTTCTCCATACAGGTCAGGAGTTGAACCTTTGGAGAAGTTCAAGATGCATGCCTTAAAATCATACAAAGGATGGTCAAATCCTAACAACCGGTCATTTGAATTGTCTATATGTCTGTTGACAATTTCAGATTCCCTAAAGCGTAAGCTTTTCTTCACGACGTTGAGATCAATCACATTAAGGTGGTTTGACAAGTTGCTCGTCGGGTTAATCAATGCTTAAGAGGAGTTTAGAAGTCTCTATCTATTGGGGTTTTCCAGTGTCTCAAAACCTAAGAGAAGCACCCCATCCCAATGACAACTAAAGCAGGGAGTCAACGAGTTCTTACGATCATTTATTGCATGCTTCAAGAGTGAAACACTAGACATCAAAGACTTGAAGCCCGACATGGTGATGCGGGTGGATTTAGTGTGTTAATTTTGCAAATATTTTTTAATACTACAAAATACACACTGTAGATCTAATAGCAAATATGCATCTAGTGTCAATCTCTGTCAAATGGCATATCTGGCGCCAATTTGCTGAAGACCATGCTGTTCTGGTTTTTGGCGCATCTGGCACCATTCTGGAGCATCAAGCACCATAATTAAAAAATTAGCTAGTTCAGATCCAAATTTTGTCCTTTTTGCTAATTTTTCTCCAAATGCCTAAAATTGATATACCTACAACAAAAAGATGGAAATACCCTTTTTAAGCGCAATATCACAAAAAATAAGCATAAAATATATATTTAAAGCTACATATTATTTTGGTGTATCACATGTCCCAGGCTGCGCTGACACAAGGAGTGAGGTCGGAGAGGTTTCACTTTGACCTCGAACTCACAGAGCCACAAAGCTTGACCGAGCTCTTAAAAATGGGCAACAAGTATATCATCACCTATGAGAATGCCTCTATGAGGGTCTCCTTGACAATCACTCCGACAAAGACAACATAAGAGATTACCATAAGACAGCAGAGGAAAACTCAGAGAAAATGCATGACCGTCCAACCTTCCCACTATGAGGGTCACCTTGACAATCACTCCACTAAATGTCATGAGGATCAGAGGCAACAAACTAAGGCCCAAAACCACCGATTTTTCCAATATTGTGAACACCACTAGTATAATCCAGGGGCCCCCTCGAGACCCCACTCAAGGTGTCTAAGGTAGAAATAGTGGACACCATCTAAAATAAGGAGTTGTTCAGGAGACAATGCTAATGAGGATCAAAACTTTTTTTTAGGATAATAAAAAATATTTTACGGACCACAAAGATCACAGACACAATGCGGAAGAATGAAAACATATGACTTATGATAGAGACTAACTTATAACTTCTATACTTTAATTCAAAAAAATAAAATAGTAAAATTTAAGAAAATTCTTTAATAACTTAGATTTAAATTCTAAGTCTAAGAGTACTTAGTAGTCAATTTTAAGATTTCTGAATCTTTATTCATTTCAAGAAGAATTGTAATTTGTCATATCAAGGATATTTAGAATATTCATATGAAAAAGTACTTCATGAAAACTTTACTAATAATGCTACTAATAATCCAATATAAGTTTAGAAAATGTAATAAAGCTTTTTTTCCTTAAGTAGATTCAAGTGAAGCAAATTTTTTATTAGAGATTGATACACCAAAAATATATGTATTGATACACCAAAATTAAAGCAAAAAGAAAGCAAAATTGATGAAATTTGGAGCAAAAATGAAGAAGTTGAAATTTGTTCAGCGCCGACGGCACCGTTTGACAGAGATGATGAATTAAATTGCGAGACACTGGTGCCGACGGTGCCAATGTCGGTTCAGTCCCTGTTTTATGAAGATTTGACGAATTTGAACGCTTTTTGAAGCATTTTTGGAGCCACCTATTGGAGAACCGACTCTAGACTTTATTTGGGGCCAAAATTGATGAGAAGAGTGACTCTTCCTGCCATTTCACCCCCTCTATTCAACCTTCTACACATCACACATTCTTCCATTTTTCATTCCACAACCATTTATAGTCCATTGTTCTTATAATTTAGAGTTTTGTGGTGAAATTAAGTGTGAACTCTTCTCTAAGAGTGTTGGAGAAGGAGAAAAGTGAGAGATTTCTTCTTCCTACATTTCATTGAAGAGGCTACAAGGAATTTACTTCGAGAAAGAGTTTCAGATAAGTGTTGTTTGTTTATTATTATTGTTTGAACTTTCATTTATATATGAAATTTGTATTTTATTGTATCTTTCTCATGAAGTCTGAGTAGTTTAATTTATCTTTCTCCCTACTCTGAGATATGATGAAATGAAGAGATAATAATTTATTTTCTTTTCTACGTTTTTAAATGTCAATAATTTGTGATGATTTGAACTCCGAACTTTATTTACTTTTAGATATGACCAATTGAATTGTTAAAATATGTTGTGAAACATATAATCCGGGAAATGGAGTATGAGTTCTACAACAGAGTGAGGATCACATTTGATTCTATGAAGGAGAACTTCGTTCATAGAATTAAGTGCAAATAAATAGAAAAATATACTTTGTTGGGTGTGGAATTGGAGAATCTTTAGGGAGATAGACTAAAATCCCAAATTCAGTCTTAATGTTTAAAAACTAAAGCGAGAGTTAGCCTTCAGGTGAAAGGAAGTGGGAGCTCTAGAGTGGGAGAGCTCAAGAGGGGGAGCCAGTATCCTCCTAGCTTAGTCATGGATTTAGGGACAAAACCTGGGATTAGACAATGATTTTCTATAACACTGTATCAGGGTAGAGAATTAAAAATGCTCCTATTTGGCACAATACATATTATAACCATTTATCTCATCTCATTTTACCAAAATCTCATTGTAGTGGGAAAGATGTTTTTTTCACATAAGAAATCTTCATCACATAAACATAAACATAGTTTAATAGTTTAATAATTTAGTAGTTACTATTTAAGCTTTACATTTCAGTATTGCTATTAGTTAAATAATTTAATTCTGATAACATCTCAACATTCAATATTAGTGACAATAATTTTGTTTTGACTTTATGTGAATTTCCTAGTAAATTTATCATTTCAAATTTAAACCTTCCTCGTGGGATCGATATTTGGGGCTTAATTAGAAAGTCTATTATTACTTGATAACGATACCTATATTTGCGTAGAATCCCAACATTAATTGCTTAAATTTTTAAATCATAAAATATTGCATCAACTTTTTGGCGTCGTTGTATAGCGGAGTCAACTATATAATTTTTACACAACTATATCAAATGTCAGGATCAAGTTTTTGACACCGTTGTCATGGAAGGTATTGGTAAATTAAATATATTTGATAAATTAAGAAATTTAGAGATAATTATATTAGAAAAATTCAAAAATCCAAAAAAAATATTTTTTTTATTTAAGAGTTATTTTTAAGAAATTTTTCTTTGGTATTATATTTGTTTATGTGAAATATTGGGTCTGAAGGTTTAATACCTTACATACTTTACGATTCAGAATTAGAGCGTACTATTAGAAAAATTTGAAAACAACAAAAAGAAATTAAAAACTTAAAAACTTAAATGAAATGGCGACTAACTTAAATAATCAACTAAATGAAAATCAACAAAGACCTTTAAAAGATTATGCTAATCCGACAGCAGATGAAATTCATTTGACTATTCAAAATCCTGATATTGCTACTAATTCATTTGAACTTAAGCCTGTTATTATCTAAATGGTACAAAATAATTAGTTTTGAGGAACACCTACGAAAAATCCTAATTTACACCTTGTTAGTTTTTTAGAATTTTGTGCTACATTTAGATATTAAGGAGTGTCAAATGATGGCGAGAGGCATAGATTTTTTCCTTTTTCATTAAGGGATAAAGCTAAGATGTGATTTTTTCCTTTTTCAAAAACTGTTGAGCTTAGAAATGATAACAGATCTTTTCATCAGTTTGAAGGGCAATTAATTCATGAAGCTTGAGAAATATTTAAAGATCTCCTTAGAAAGTGTCCACACCATGCATTGCCACATTGGTTAATAATTCAATTTTTTTTATAATGGGTTGGTTGGATCTCTTAGATCGATAATTGACGCTGCTGCTGGCGGATAATTAATGTCAAAACCATTCAATGAATCGGTGGATCACTAATGTTAAAACCTTTTGATGAAGCATATTATTTAATTGAAGAAATAGCTACTAACAAATTTCAATGGCTCTCTGAAAGGGTAAATCCTAAGAGAGTAGCTAGTATTCATGATTTTGATGCAATGTCTATTTTTGCATCTCAAATTGCTGCTATTTCAAAAAAGATTGATCAAATAAGAGTGAACTATTCTCAAATACTTCTAGTATTAGAGGAAAATTCACTAGGACAGATCATTGATACTCAATCATCTTATGAAACTTTAAATGCTATAAATAATCAAAATAACAATCCATATTCTAACTTTTATAATCCTGGATGGAAAAATCACCATAATTTTAGTTGGAATAATTATAACAATTTGGTTAATCCCTCCAGAAATTTGAACAACTAAGGAAATCCTAGTTATCAACCTTATTATCCTTCTGGATTTAATTTTAATCCTAACCCATAGGTTAAGGAAGAAGTTGACGATGGAAGAAGTAATGTTAAACATGCAAAATCAAATATAGAATCAAGAAGCTGCTATTAGGACATATTATTATTGCACTCAGTAACAAACTATCTGGAATTCTTTCAAGTATAGTAGAAGTTAATCCAAAAGATCAAAATAAAGAGCAAATTAAAGCTATTCAATTATGAAGTGGAAAAAAAGTTGAAACAAGGATCCAAAGAAAAACTGAAGTTGATGAAGAGAAGGAAGCAATGGAAAGTGGCCAAAATGAAAATGAGCAAACACAAAGTCCTTTAGAAAAACCATTACCTCTATTTTCTCAAAGACATAAGCAGAAGAACAAAGATAAACAATTTTCAAAATTTTTGGAAATCCTTAAGAAGTTACGAAAATCCTTAAGAAATTAACGATAAATATTCCTCTTGTTGAAGTTTTGGAACAAATGCTACTAAACAAGAAAAGGAAGTTTACAAATCATGAGATTGTTGCACTAAGTGAAGAGTGTAGTGCTATTATTCAGGAAAAGCTTCTTGAAAAATTAAAGTACTCTGATAGTTTTATTATACCTTATGCTATTGGTGAAAAGTTTTTTGGAAAAGCTTTATGTGATTTAGGAGCGAGTATCAATCTTATGCCTTTATCAATCTTTAAACATTTAGATTTGGGAGAGATTTCCCTACTACTGTAACTCTTCAATTAGCTGATCGATTAATAACTTATCCAAAAGAAGTTATAGAAGATGTATTAGTAAAAGTGGATAAATTTATTTTCCATGTAAACTTTATAGTATTGGATATGGAGAAAGATAAAGAAATTCCTATTATTTTTGGGAGACCATTTCTTGTAACACGAAGAGCTGTAATATATGTCCAAAAAGGAGAAGTAATAATGAGAGTTAATGATCAAGAAGTAACATTTAACATTGCAACAGATATAAAATATCCAACAATAGAAAAAGATAATGAATCTTTTAGAATGGAAGTAACTGATTATCTGAATAATAAGTAATTTAAGACTGAGTTTGAAAATAAATTTAAGCAAAGAGAATTTTTTGAAAACAAGGACGAAATAAAAGAAGAAGATTTAGATTATATTCAGGGCAAATTTGAAACTTTAGATTTGTTGAAAAACGATAATAAAAATCTTATTCCTTCAATCTTATTCCTTCAAGTATTAAACCACCTAAACTTGAACTGAAAATACTACCTGCCCATTTAAAATATCTATTTTTAAAAGAGTCATCTACATTGCCTGTTAGTGTATCTTTTGAATTAGCAGAATTTCAAGAACAAAAATTAATAGAGATGTTAAAAAAATATAAAATGGCTTTTGAATGAAATTTAACAGATATTAAATGAATTAGTCCTTCTATTTGTATGCACAAAATCTTATTAGATGAACAATATGAACCTAAAGCTGATCCTCAGAGGAGATTAAACTCAATAATGAAAGAAGTTGATAAAAAAAAATTTTTTAATGACTAGATGCTAGAATTATATATCCTATTTCAGATAGTGCTTGGGTAAGTCAATTCACTGTGTTCCAAAGAAAGGAGGAGTGACTGTTGAAGAAAATGAGAAAAATGAACTAATACTAATAAAACAAGTTACTGGTTGACGAATTTGTATTAATTATAGAAAATTAAACATGGCCACCAGAAAAGATCACTTTCCTCTACCTTTTCTAGACCAAATGTTGGATAGTTTAGCTGGGAACAAATATTATTGCTTTTAGATGAATATACCTGTTATCACCAAATTCCAATTGCTCTAGAGGATCAAGAGAAGACA
>NW_018164883.1:85323-85762 GCF_001263595.1 Phalaenopsis equestris
TTTAGGATAGAAATAGAAATATTAACTAATTTTGCAAATGAAATTTTAGAAAATTTTCGTCATGAACAGTTATATAGTATTGATGAAATGGATGTACCGTGGTATGCTGATATAGTGTATTATATTGTAAGTGATATTTTATCACTTGATATAAAAAGTCCACAATTAAAGAATTTTATACATGATTCAAAATTCTATTTTTTGGATGACCCATATCTATATAAACAATGTAAAGATCTAATTATTAGAAGGTGTGTGCCTTATGAGGAAACTCAACAGATAATTGAAAGAGTCATGATTATAAATTTGGAGGACATTTTGGAACGAATAGAACTGCATATAAAATTTTGCAAGCCGGATTTTATTGGCCTACTCTTTTTAGAGATGTTAATTAATATATTAAAACATGCGATCGATGTCAGCGAGTAGGAAATATTTC
>NW_018164883.1:86152-87955 GCF_001263595.1 Phalaenopsis equestris
ATAAATCCTTATAAATTGGATTGGTCTGCTAGATTAGATACTGCATTATGGGTATACAGAACTGCTTATAAGACTCCCATAGGAATGTCCCCATATAGACTTATTTTTGAAAAAAACATGCCACTTACCAGTAAAATTGGAGCATTAAATATTTTGGGATATTAAGGACTTTAATTTTAATTTAAAGGATGTTGATGAGAAAAGATTATTGCAACTCAATGAACTTGAGGAGCTAGAAATAAAGCATATGGTAATGCAAAAATATATAAAGAGAAAATGAAAATATGGCATGATCGAAAGATTATTAAAAAGAAGTTCAAACTTGGACAAGAAGTTTTATTATATAATACAAGATTGAGACTATTTCCAAGAAAACTAAAATACAGATGGTTAGGATCATTTAAAGTGATATGAACTGTTATTGCTAAAAATCCTAACAGTCAAAATATATTTAAAGTTAATGGGCATTGATTGAAACATTATTATAAAGGGCACATACCACAATTTAAAGAAGTTTTAATATTAAGTTAACCCAACTAATCAAATGCTATGTCGGGCTGACGATGTTAAACCAAGCACTTTATGGGAGGCAACCCATATATAAATATATATATTATATATATATATATATATATATATCTATGTATTCTTATTTTGTTTGATAAGTGTTATATATTAATAGATAATAATCCTACACAATTTTATATATTATAAATTAAGAAAAATATTGGTATTAGAGGAAAATTTAGAATTGAATTAATCAAAAACATAAAGTCACAATTTTTTGCCACTGGCGCCGATAATGCCAGAATGGGCGCTGACGGCGCCCGTGTAAACGGACCAAAGCGCCGGCAACGCCATCGGGAGCGCCGACGCGCTGAGAGCTGTTTTGCGGTTTTTGGCAGATTTCAACAGAGTTTGGAGGGATTTCGGTCTGTAATAATCACTGGGAGGTGTTTTTAAAATCCTAAAAACTGTCTTGGACGACCAGAAACTTCCTATTTTTGAATTCCATGGCCCCCAATTCCAGAAATACTTCAAGGTATAGAGTTTTTGAAGAAGAAAGTTTATTAGTTCTGATGCATAAAGATTATACGAGAAAGTTATTGCAAAGAAGTGGCTTACCAAGGAGAGAGGCTTTGTCAATCACAGATTGATTAATCCAAGTTCTCCGATTGATAAAATCATTGCACAAAGCACAAAGGCGATGAGAAGATGAGAAGTTCTGTGCTACACTACCGCTGCAGTTGTTGAACCAGTAGTGAAGGAATTATATGTAAATATACATGTAAATACCCAAGGAGTTGTCTTCATATGAGGTAAGACCGTACCATTTACTCCTGCGTGAATCAATGAGCTGTATATGATAGAAAACATTCCAATCTGTCATTATACAAATTTTATTCCAACGAGAGATTTGAAGCAAGATGTATATAATTTTTTGACGAATGAAAGTGATATTTGGGAAATGCGAGATGAAGGATATGTTAGTTTCTCTACTTTATTGCTTAATCCAATATCAAAGCAATGACATTTCTTCATTTCTGCAAAATTACTCCCTACCATGAAAATTAGTAGAGTCACTAAAAAAAAGTGCTATTTTGAATTATTGCATTCAGATGGAAAAACCCATTGATATAGGATCTATCATATTTAAATCTGTTACGGGCATTATTATGAATGGACCAATTTATGGACTTTGTGGCATCCTTCCACAATTTTTACTTTGCAGTCAATCTCAAGTTCCACATGAGAGTTGGGAAAAAGTTTTATTACCTTGGGAGCCCATGTTACCTTGGGAGC
>NW_018164883.1:88023-92109 GCF_001263595.1 Phalaenopsis equestris
TTGTCTTAGATCACTCATCACATGCTTCAACCCCATTGATGCCACCAACAGTTGAAAGTTCACTTGCTATGGAAAAGAAATTGAAGAAAATTGAAAGAGAACTTCAGAGTATTATGAATGTAATAGGAGATCTTAAGTACCTTTTGTATCACCTATATTGGAAGATGAAAGAGAATTTTGATCATACTGGAACATTTGAAGCAGGATTAGTGCGGATGTTTAAGGAAAAAGGATGGATCGAAGAAAATTCAACTGATCAGTTCCCGTACCAATCCTTCTACAATTTGTATGTTCATTATCAGTCGATGAGGGATATCAGAGGAGGAGAAAGCACTAAAGATGAGGCAGAATAGTTGAATAGTTGAAGAATTTGGACTCAATTTGGACTCTCTCTACTAGTTTAAAATACTTATGTACTTAATGTGATTATATGGATTTAATTTAGTTTACTTTGCTTTAGAATTCTGAACTTTGATTATGTGTACAGTTTTGTGTCAGCATTTAGTGTTGTGGCTTGATTTCAACGTTGATTTATAATTTAATTTGCTTAGTATGTGTGAAAGTGTGATTAGAAAAATGTGTTTGTAAAGTGTATTTTCATATATAAAAGTTAGTTTGTTGTTGTTTGTGAAAATGATTTTTTTTGAAAATGTTTGTTTGTGAATTATCAATTGGATAAAATTTGTGTTTAAGAATACTATAAAACTTTGGAGAAAATTGAAAGGAAATTGAGAAATTGAAAAAGGAATTTTTAGACCTTCAGCATCGACGACACTAACAACGACACTAACATGGGCACCAACAGCGCCCTCAACCCGAGAACAGCCTTTAACTCCTTAAATTTACAGTTTTCACCATAAACCGCCATTTTTACCCTTTGAGTCACCTTCAACTTCCGTTTTTCGCACCTAGGGCTTGTATTTGCATGGAATTGAGGCGATTTTAAGGCAAAGGAACTTTGGATTTTATCTTCTCTAGGTAAGAGCTACACTTTGAACTAAAATTTTTTTATTTTCACCAAGGATTTGTCTCACATTGCCGAGATCCAAAATTTTGGAATTTTTGAGAGATTTTGAGAAAATCCTTATGTGAAGAACTAGTGGATTTAAGTTTAAAGTGTTTTACATTGTGATTTTCAGAATTTTTGGAATTTATTTGATTTTTTTTGAATTTTCTCTAGATTTCCCATGGCACCAAGAACGAGCAAAGGAAAAAAGAAAAGTAGATTATGATGAGCAAAAAATTGTTAGCTTCAGGGCTAGTGCTCGATTAGTAGTCTACTTGAAAATAAAAAAGTGATTTTGGATCATGGTTTTAAAAATCTGAGAGGAGAAGTCGAGCAACTGATCAATGCTCGGTAGTTGGAAAATTTATGTTATTTTACTGTCGATGCGATTATTGGTGTAGTGATGGAATTCTATGCCAATTTTACTGAAACTTTTGATGATTTTGTTTTTATTCCTGGAAAAATGGTGGAGTTTTCTCCAAGTAAAATTAATGAGTTTTATCAGTTGGAAGATGTTTACAGTTGCTAGTATAAATCATTTTCTGCTACTAATGAGACCTTAGGATGAGGTTATTTAGGTTATTTCTTTTCTTACTAATGGAAGTGGGACTTGGAAAGTCAAAAAGGGTGTTAAAGTAAACTCTCCTCTTTCTATTCTAATGTAGTATGTAAGGTCTGACACTACTTTATTTCTGAAAGAATGATTCCAACAAATCATCATAGTGAAGTGACCATGGATAGAGCCATCCTAAACTTCTATATTCAGCAGGTGAAGAGGATAAATATAGGTTCTATTATCTATATGAACACTAGATCTATTATTTTGGGAGAGAACACTGGTGGTTTGGTACACCCTGCACTTATTTTTACACTTTGTGAACATGCAAGAGTTGATTTTAGATATGTGGAAGAGAGGATTGAGCCATTAAGACCTATTGGGCCTGCCAATATAAAGACATGTGAATCTCATGTTGATTGTAGATCTGGGAGTAAGACAAGAGATATTTTTTCTACTTCAAGGACCCCTACTTCTAATGACCCTACTAACAGAGAAATTTTAGACTAGACGATGATCCAGTAGGGAGATATCTTAAGAATGGATCATAGGTTGCAGAACATAGATGCCAGAAATGCTCACACTGATGATTTGATACAGCAAAACTTTGAATATGATGCTGCTTATGATGATGCATTGGTGAGATACTTAAAGGGTGATCATTCAGTTCAGTTTCCTACTTACCCTGTTTTTAATCCATATCAGCAGTAGAATTTGGATGTAGATGAAGAAGATGATGATGATGATTGGTGATCTGATTTCTTTTAGTTATATTTGATTGTACTTTATTATTGTGTTGTTTGTTTTTTTATATATTGTTGAGACTATTTGTTAGATTGTGAGACTTTGTTTTTTAGCTATGTTGTTAGTTTCAATATTTTGTTAAATGTGGTGTAATTAACTCTTTCTCAGCAGATTTTATATGTATTATGTGCAATTTAATGTTTTAAGTCTTGTAGCTTTTTATATTAGCACTTGCAGTATTTTAAAATTAAAGTTTCAAAATCAGAACCTTCAACAGGTATGTCTTTTCTTTATGTATTTAATGTTTTCTTTCACCCTTTATTTTTCAGTTCTTCATGCTAAATATTTTAAAATTTTAACTTTGGGGGGGGTGGTGGAAGAAAAATTCCTTTTTAAAGAAAGAAACTTAATTTTATTTGTCCTCACTTAACTATATTTTCAAAAATTTTAAATTTAACATGACCTTTGGTATTAGGGGTTAACTTTAGATAACTATATTTATGTTTCTAAATATATAATAAACTTAAGTAAAAATTTTTCAATAATAAAGGTTAATTTAAAAGGTTAAGATATTTGGTATAAAAGAAAAAGACTATTTTTTTACTATTTATAGTAGGAGAAATTATATTCTTGGGAAAATTCTATTTTTGAAATATTAAAAATATTAAAGGTTCATGTAAAAAGAAAAGCATTAAACTTTATGAAATCTTTAAGCTAATATAAATAAAAAATATAAATTTTTTAAGTGAAGAAATGTGACTAGTTTTTGACTTTAAGAAGAGGATAGTGAAGTTCAAAATCATTAAAGATTATCTAGATACAGTAATCCTCACATATAAAAAGAAAAGAAAAGAAAAGAAAAGAAAAAAGAAAAAAAAAAAAGAGAAGAAAAAGAAAAGAAAAGATGTGGGGAAAAGCTTGAGGAGATGCCTAATTAAAAATTAAGTCATGCTATTGTATTTAGTGAACTAAGATATGAAAATCTAGAAGTTAAATTCTTTACCATAAGTCATATTTTTATATAGTAGAGGAGTTACTTGAGGACAAGTAACATTAACATGTAAGTTTGGGGGATTTTGATACACAAAAAATATATGCATTTTTAGACCCATATTTTATACTAATTTTTGGTGATATTGCAGTTTAATGGAAGACAAACTTATGTATTCTAGCACGTTGTTGATTTTTAGGACTTAAAATAAAGTGAAAGCAAAAATGATGAAATTTGGAGCAAAAATGAAGAAGTTGAAATTTGTTCAGCGCTGACGGTGCTAAAAGTAGTATCGACGACACCGTTTGACAGAGAGGATGAATTAAATTACGGGACACTGGCGCCGATGGTGCCAAAATGAGCGCCGACGGTGCCAATGTCAGTTCAGCCTCTATTTCTAGAAGATTCAACGAATTTATATGCTTTTTGAAGAGTTTTTGGAGGCACCTATTGGAGAACAGACCCTAGTCTTTTTTTGGGGACAAAATTGATCAAAAGAGTGACTCTTCCTGCCATTTCATCCCCTCCATTCAACCTTCTACACATCACACATTCTTCCATCTTTCTGTTCTTTATGCCTGGACCAAAGGGTAAAGAATAGGTATGCTCCTATTTGGCACAATACAAATTGAATTGATTCACTTTATCCATTCAATATAATTTCTTGACAAGAAGAATGATGCTTTCTTATAATATGAATATCACATTAAAACCTTTATTAGTATAATTAGTTATTTAAGAGTTTTTAAAATTACATATTTATTTCAATTGCCTATTAGTGACAGATAA
>NW_018164883.1:93589-94242 GCF_001263595.1 Phalaenopsis equestris
GTAACACTCAAATTAAGAAAAAGAAGTTGTCTATGGAAGAGCTGATATTAAACATGGGTCAACAATTGCAGAATCAAGGAAATTAATTACAAAATCAATTAACTGCTAGTAACCAAACATTAGGAACTTTTTATAGTACTGTAGAACCAAATCCTACAGATCAAGGAAAAGAACAAATCAAAGCGATAAAATTACGAAGTGGAAAAGAATTGGAAACAAGAATACAGAAAGAAACAAAAACTAAAAAAGAGAAAGTGGATACAGAAAAAGAAAAGGATCATGAATACCCATAATTAGAATATCCACTTATACCAATGAAAATTACTGTGGAGAAACATCCACCACCGTTTCCTCAAAGATTGAAGCAACACAAACAGAATAAACAATTTTCCAAGTTTTTAGAAATTCTTAAGAAGTTAACAGTAAATATTCCCTTCGTAGAAGCTTTAGAGAAAATGCCCAATTATTTGAAATTTATGAAAGATATTCTGAACAAGAAAAGGAAGTTCACTGATAATAAAACTGTTGCACTTAGAGAAGAGTGTAGTGCAATTATTCAGAAAAATCTTCTAGAAAAATTAAAAGATCCAGGCAGTTTCACTATACCGTGTGCTATTGGTGAAAATTTTTATGGAAGAGCTTTATGTGATTTG
>NW_018164883.1:95699-102017 GCF_001263595.1 Phalaenopsis equestris
TTATATATTGAACTTCACATTAGAAACTTTATTAGTATAATTATTTATTTAAGAGTTATTAAAATTACATATTTATTTCAATTATCTATTAGTGATAAATATGTAATTTGAACTATATTGTTGTGATTAAGTATTGATTTTTTAAATCTTAGTTCGTAGCCTCTAATATTACTCCATGTGGGATCGATATCCAAGACTCCATTAGAGCCCTGTATTACTTGAGCGATACGTATACTTGCGTTGATAAGTGTAACTTTGCAATTATTGAATATTTTATACACATCTTTATCAAATGTATAACTGCTGTCAAGTTTTTGACTCCGTTGTCGGGGATTTAAATCTTCTAGCAGCAGTATCAAATTCTTGTATTTTTAAGCATATATATAATCACTGTCAAGTTTTTGGCGCCGTTGCCGGGGAGTAAAAATTAGATTTAAAAATTAGATTTTATGGCCGGACATATTTTAACACCACGGGGGTGTGCAGAGTCTTTATTGTTTGTGGTGCCCATTAGAGTGTAGAGAGTGGTTAGTATTGTAAGGAATTCTTCGAGAGATTGTAAGAGTGGAAGGAAAGTGAGAGATTTCTTCCTCCTAGCCGCTTTGAAGGAGAATTCTGTGTTCTGTAAAGTAAGGAAGAGATTCAGAGGAAGAGGAGTTTTCTTAGGGAGGAAATAGAGATAAGTTGTATTTACTTATTATATGACTTTGCTTTTATATATAAATTCCAAGTTTTGTCGTATCATCTCCATGAGTTCTGAGTAGTTTTCTCTGTCTTTCTCCTTGTCTTGAGATTTTGTGAAATGGTGATTTGAATTGGTTGTGTCATGAGAATGTTAAAGAAGTTGTGATGATCTTTTCACTTCAATCTTAATTTACTTTCAATCTAGCCAATTAATTTGTTAAAATATGTTGAGTTTTACAACTAAAGTGAAGATTACATCCAAGATTTAGGGAGGCAAAGTCCTTGAAAGTTGGGTGCAAATAAATAGGGAAATAAAAATTATCAGGTGTAGAATAAGAGATTTTGCAGTGGCAGGATAAAATCCTCAATTCGGTCCTATCGTTTGGGTGCTGAAGTGTAGATATTAGCCCTCAGATAAGGGGAACGTGGGAGCTCCAAAGTGAGAGCCGGTATCCTCCCAGCCTAGCCGCAGATTCAGTAACCAAGCATAGGATTAGTCAATGTTTTTTATGTCTGGTCTAAAGGGTAAAGAATAAGTATGCTCCTATTTGACACAATACAATTTGAATTGATTCAATTTATCTATTCACTTATATTTCTTGACAAGGAGAAGGATGCTTTCTTTTATATTGAACTTCACATTAGAAACTTTATTAGTAGAATTAGTTAATTAAAAGTTTATTAAAATTATATTTTTATTTCAATTGCATATTAGTGACAAATATGCAATTTGAACTAAAATCCCCATAATCAAAATGGAGAGAAGAATTATTTCTCAGTGGAGTCACCAAAAATTGTCGGCTATTTTTTTCTTAAATAAGATTTTAAAATTTTAATTTAGTATAATCTATAATGTAATTTTAATTTTGTGAAAATGATATCCTTTATTTTTGAAAAATGATGAGACCGAGTAGACCTCATATATCTAATAGTTTAAATAGATTAGCATAATAACATAAATGATATATCAACTCGGAGGATGAATGTATCACTTATTAGTAGGCTTAACTATCTAAATTTAAAAGTTTATGACTCTATTTTGGTCTGCAAAATTTATAGCCGAAAAATTCTCCTATCTAATACATAGATTAGATAGGGTTTAGATTAATCTGGGTTCTTAATTCCCTATAGAGGCAAGCCCCTATAGTTAATTACATCTTAGAAAACCAAAGTCACCTAAGAAAACTCTCGATAATGATCAGAGGTTTCGTCTTCAAGAATTCAACATTCAAGTTTCCATGATTGTTCATAGAAAAAGTCAAATGGGATAGGTTCAAATAAGAATAGTTATTTCCGGAATCCAAAGAAACGAAAAGTAAGAGATATTGAAGATACTGAAGAATATTCAGTGACATCTCAAACTAATCTATGGTTTGGCTTTACATCTTTGAAAGTAAAATTATTTGATGTTTCAGTCCTGCAAATTATTTAGATGTTCGGGACTTGTATCTGCACGTCATATGCAAATAGTCCGAGAAAATGTGAGGATTTATGTCGTACTAAATGCTGACCTTGAAATCCTAAATATTTTAGGACTTATATCGTACGACATAAAATCATAGAAAGTCCTAAAATATAATGTGAGGATTTACGTCGTGCCAAACAAACAACCTCGATGTCTTATAGGTATGTTATTTAAATCTATTGAGGTTCTGCATAAGCTCATTCTTTCGTCTTTAGTAGTTGTCTCAACCGTTGTTTGGAGATGAATCGTCAACCAACCACGTCGTCGTCTTGTTCTGAGAAGAGGGATAAACGGAATCCAAAGAAACGAAAAGTAAGAGATATTGAAGATACTGAAGAATATTCAGTGACATCTCAAACTAATCTATGGTTTGGCTTTACATCTTTGAAAGTAAAATTATTTGATGTTTCAGTCCTGCAAATTATTTAGATGTTCGGGACTTGTATCTGCACGTCATATGCAAATAGTCCGAGAAAATGTGAGGATTTATGTCGTACTAAATGCTGACCTTGAAATCCTAAATATTTTAGGACTTATATCGTACGACATAAAATCATAGAAAGTCCTAAAATATAATGTGAGGATTTACGTCGTGCCAAACAAACAACCTCGAAGTCTTATAGGTATGTTATTTAAATCTATTGAGGTTCTGCATAAGCTCATTCTTTCGTCTTTAGTAGTTGTCTCAACCGTTGTTTGGAGATGAATCGTCAACCAACCACGTCGTCGTCTTGTTCTGAGAAGAGGGATAAAGAAAAGAGAAAAAACTATGCCTCAAACGGCCTATCCTAGGGGATTGCACAAACATACTAGAAAGGTAGTAACTAAAGCATGAATACTGGTAAACGTATACAGTACAACAAAGAACAGACAAAAAGCCTATGTTGTAAGAGGCGGTAAGAAAAATGCACGAGACATGTAGTGAAGTACAGTACAGTACAAAATAAAAAGAAATATGCAGAAAATAAAGTACGAAATTTAAATAAATAAAAGTGTACCAGATCAAATTCTGCTAAAGCTTCAAAACAGATTGCAATTGTATGATATAAATGGGTTAGGCAAGTATTTTCAGATTATAAAATAAAAGTTAAATGATGAGCATATGAAAGTCTCAAGATGCGATATTAGATTTCAATTTGGGGATAGGCTCAGACTAGACCCCTTTTCTCTTTATCTTGATCCCACAAGCAACTGATATATCAAGGTCAACCTATCAACATCAACTAAAGGCCACCAATGAATCACCCCTATAATCAGACAGTCTTAGACCCTATCGTTTAGTGAATATGCGGATGGAGTAGTATCTAAACTCCTCAAAGTGTGGTGCACCTATACGTGAAATGTAGTATCCGAACTCATCAAAGTGTAGTGTATGTAACATGTTGTATCTGAACTCATCAAAGTGTAGTGCATGTGTATGTGACATGTAGTATCTATCTCTTGTGCAAGTGTAATATCTGTGTAAAACCCGTAGTATCTGTTCTTTCCTAAGAGTAGTATCTATGGAAAGATTTGTAGTATCTGTTCTTTCCTAAGTGTAGTATCTGTTCAAAGATTTGTAGTATTTGTTCTTTCTTAAATACTAATTCTCAGGCACTTTGAAAGGTGTTAGAGCCGTTGACTATTTAGGGGTGAAAGGGCATCACACTAATTGAATATTGATTTTATATTTCAGCTATAAACTAAGATGTCAAATGGTTCTTTACACAATCACCTGTTATCCCTCGTCTCAAAGTAATAAGCCACCTCAATATTTCATATGCTCATCCAACAAGATTTTGTATATTCCATATCAAGAGAAATGAGAGAAGTATCTATTTAAGCATTTCTATAACATCCACCTTCTACCTTTAAGTTCGAACTTTAAATTTGTACATATGATCATTGCATATTCTATCAATTTTTTGGAAGGAGAAATACGTTGTTGCCAAGTTCAAACTTACGAAATTTATGTAAATAGGAAGCCAATTCCAACAAGAGATTAAAATCCAACAGCAAGAGGAGAAAGAACTGCAGCTCCAAACATATATTCCAAAACATAAAAAAAAATTTCAGCAGCTATTCGAACAAGGAGCAGCAAGGAGAACCAAAACCAAACCCCAAATATATTTTTCATGCCATAAAAATGATTTCCAACATGTATTTGAACAAGGGACAACAAAGAGAACCAAAACCGTGCCCCCAAATATATTTTCCAAGCCATAAAAATGATTTCCAGCAGAAAAATCGAGCCCCACATATATTTTTCAAACCATAAAAATGGTTTCCAACAAGTATTTAAACAAAGGGAACCAAAGAGAGCAAAAATCGAGCCCCACATATAACCTTGAACCATAAAAATAAATTTCAGCAAGGAGCAGGGATTGAAACCAAACCACGACAAAGAGCGGGAATTGAAACCGAACCGCAACAAAGAGCAAGAATCGAAACCAAACCCCAACAGAGAACATAAACTAGAATCAAATTTCAGCAAAGAGCAAGGATCGAAACCAAATCACAACAAAAAGCAGGAATCGAAATTGAACCCCAACAGAGAATATAAACAATAAACAAATTCTAGCAAAGAGTATGGATCGAAACCGAACCGCAACAAAGTCTAGGAGTCGAAACTGAACCCCAACAGAGAGTAGAAACAAGAATCAAATTCCACCAAAGAGCAGGGATTGAAACTGAACCGCAACAAAGTCCAGGAGTTGAAACCAAACCCCAACAGAGAATAAAAACAAGAATCAAATTCCAGCAAAGAGCAGGGATCGAAACCGAACCACAACAAAGTCCAGGAGTCGAAACCAAACCCCAACAGAGAACATAAAAAAGAATCAAATTCCAGCAAAGAGCAGAGATCGAAACCTAACCGCAACAAAGTCCAGGAGTCGAAATCAAACCCCAAATAATTGTTCAAAGCCTATACATAGATAAAAAAAAACATTTCAAATGAAGTGAATAGAGGTACCAGAACATGGCTCTTAAATGAATTTCAAAGCCAAAATATCTTTTCCCAACTTGTCTCTTCTTTTTTTTTAAGAAAAAGGAAACAAAGGAAGTTAAGAACCGTATCCAAAATATATTTCTCAAGCTATAGAATGATTTCCAGCCTATAGAATGATTTCCAGCATTATAGAATGATTTCCAGCATCTGTTTGAACAAAGAACAGCAAAAAGCATCAAAATTGAGTCTCAAATGTATTTTCAAACCATAAAAGGATCTTCAGCAGATTATTCAATGATCCATAGCATCAAATTCAAATTCTAGTTGCTTAAGTAAATAACAATCCATAAAAAAAATAGAGAGCAAGAAAAGGAAGGGAGAAAGAAAGAAAGAAAATAATACTCCCAATGCTTAACAGTTTGAAGCCAAAACTCACAAGGCAAGGTAAGTCTATTGCCGTGCAAACAGATGATTCAACTCAACTATGAAGGGAATTTCAAAAATATATAAATAAAACCGAGAACTTGTATAGGATAGAAGACTTCAATTTTTACAAGAAAAATAGCAAGTAATCTCTCCAAGAAACCAACTATCATTCTAAAAAAATGTTAAAAATCTTATCTTCTTCCTGATATTATAGCATGAATCCATTTCATGAATATAAATTCTCATGTAAATGCCTTTTTAAAGTCAAGAATTCCTTGAAACAGTCGAAGCAGAGAAGGAGAACTTACTTCCGAATGTTTCCAGAAGTTTTCAAAAGAACTTAAAAGCAGTAAGCAAAAGTAATCCTCAAATCCCACGAATGGAAGAAGCCAAATCCAAAAGAAATAGCCAATCAGCTAGAATTCCTCTTCAGTATAGGAATCAAAAAAATTGAACCCAAAAACTTTCCTTAAATGACTTCTAGAAAGTATAAATCATGTCTCCAACAAGAGAAATCCCCAAATCGGTCAAACCAAAAAAACCTCTCAAGATCCTTCCCTGAAAGGGGTATTTATAGTCAAGGGAAGGAGAAGAGTTCACCGATGGGGCTTAAGCATTTAGGAAAAAAAATTCATTGAAAGAAATATTACCGGCAAAGCGATCGACGACATAAGTAGGTTAAGACTGGTGAGGGAAGATGTGACCGGAGAACCGGAAGAGAATAAAAGAGGAGGAAGATTTCCGATTAGGGCAAGAGGGGTTTTGAGAGAAGTAAGCGAGGAACGCGTGAGAAAGAAAAAGAGAAAAGAAAAAA
>NW_018164883.1:102583-105877 GCF_001263595.1 Phalaenopsis equestris
AAGGAGCAGGGATTGAAACCAAACCACGGCAAAGAGTAGGAATCAAAACCGAACCGCAACAAAGAGCAAGAATCGAAACCAAACCCCAACAGAGAACATAAACTAGAATCAAATTTCAGCAAAGAGCAAGGATCGAAACCAAATCACAACAAAAAGCAGGAATCGAAATTGAACCCCAACAGAGAATATAAACAATAAACAAATTCTAGCAAAGAGTATGGATCGAAACCGAACCGCAACAAAGTCTAGGAGTCGAAACTGAACCCCAACAGAGAGTAGAAACAAGAATCAAATTCCACCAAAGAGCAGGGATTGAAACTGAACCGCAACAAAGTCCAGGAGTTGAAACCAAACCCCAACAGAGAATAAAAACAAGAATCAAATTCCAGCAAAGAGCAGGGATCGAAACCGAACCACAACAAAGTCCAGGAGTCGAAACCAAACCCCAACAGAGAACATAAAAAAGAATCAAATTCCAGCAAAGAGCAGAGATCGAAACCTAACCGCAACAAAGTCCAGGAGTCGAAATCAAACCCCAAATAATTGTTCAAAGCCTATACATAGATAAAAAAAAACATTTCAAATGAAGTGAATAGAGGTACCAGAACATGGCTCTTAAATGAATTTCAAAGCCAAAATATCTTTTCCCAACTTGTCTCTTCTTTTTTTTTAAGAAAAAGGAAACAAAGGAAGTTAAGAACCGTATCCAAAATATATTTCTCAAGCTATAGAATGATTTCCAGCATCTGTTTGAACAAAGAACAGCAAAAAGCATCAAAATTGAGTCTCAAATGTATTTTCAAACCATAAAAGGATCTTCAGCAGATTATTCAATGATCCATAGCATCAAATTCAAATTCTAGTTGCTTAAGTAAATAACAATCCATAAAAAAAATAGAGAGCAAGAAAAGGAAGGGAGAAAGAAAGAAAGAAAATAATACTCCCAATGCTTAACAGTTTGAAGCCAAAACTCACAAGGCAAGGTAAGTCTATTGCCGTGCAAACAGATGATTCAACTCAACTATGAAGGGAATTTCAAAAATATAAATCAAACTGAGAACTCGTATAGGATAGAAGACTTCAAGTTCTACAAGAAAAACTGCAAGTAATCTATCCAAGCAACCAAATATCATTCTAAAGAAATGTTAAAAAATCTTATGTACTTCCTGATATTATAGCACGAATCCATTTCATGAATATTAATTCTCATGTAAATGCCTTTCTAAAGTTAAGAATTCCTTGAAACAGTCAAAGCAGAGAAGGAGAACTTACTTCCGAATGTTTCCAGAAGTTTTCAAAAGAACTTAAAAGCAGTAAGCAGAAGTAATCCTCAAATCCCAAGAATGGAAGAAGCAAAATCCAAAAAGAATAGCCAATCAGCCAAAATCCTTCTTCAGTATAGGAATAAAAAAAATCAAACCCAAAAACTTCCCTGAAAAGACTTCTAGAAAGTATAAAGCAAGTCTCCAACAAGAGAAATCCCCAAATCAGTCAAACATAAAAAAAAAACCACTCTCGATCCTTCCCCGAAAGGGGTATTTATAGTTGAGGGAAGGAGAAGAGTTCACTGATGGGGCTTACGCATTTAAGCGGGAAAATTCATTGAAAAGAATATTATCAGCAAAGTGACCCACAACATAAGTCGGTTAAGACCTGCGAGGGAAGAGGTGACCGGAAAACCGGAAGAGAATAGATGAGGAAGAAGATGTCCGGTTAGGGCAAGAGGGATTTTGAGAGAAGGAAGGGAGGAACACGTGAGAAAGAAAAAGAGAAAAGAAAAAAAATTAGGTTTAAAATTTAGAGTTTTAAAATTCTTTTTTTTAAAAAAAAATTTATTATATATTTTTATTTGAAAATATCGAATTTTGTACAAGCACGGCGTCCTAACAAAAATGGGCGTCATTCCTAGCTAAAATCGACGTTCCGGACACGTCGGCGCTGCCCGTTTCGTCATCCGGAGTCGTCCAGACAAGTTTGCCGACGGTCGGGCAAAAAAATTGTGTCAACTTTGTGCGTGGTATAGCGAGTGCGTTGTTGAGTCACGGAAGGTTCACTTAAGGCCGTCTGATCCTGTAGGAACTCATTTTCAGGCCTTCTATATGTAAAAAATGATGCTCGCAGAGGCAAGTCAAATGTCACACGCGTCACGGGTTCCACCTATGTCTTTAAAATTTCCATAGGAGCTCAAATTCCTAGCTAAAATCGACGTTCTGGACGCAACGGCGCGGTCCGTTTCATCATTTGGGATCATCTGAACAAATTCATCGACAATCACACCAAATTAACTTTGATTCGCGCATGGTGTGCCAGATGAAATTATTTGGCCTGATCGGAGCCGTTTAACAAGTTAAAAATATTGGCAGTCCTCACATAAGCAACAACCAAAGTAAAAAATGATGCTCGCAGAGGCAAGTCAAATGTCACACGCGTCACGGGTTCCACCTATGTCTTTAAAATTTCCATAGGAGCTCAATTTGAGCTTCAATATGTCATTTTTTTTATTGACTCAATCAAATGTTGAGGATCTGAAACCGTCCATATGAAACTGCAAGGAGTGAAGAAATGACTTGAATTTCTAAAGGGGGGTGAGTCCCAGTCTAGTCCTCTAAGAGAGTCAAAATAGGGAGATCTTAGACTAGATCCTAGGGTATCTAGAGAAGGAAAAAGAAGACCTCAGAAATGAGGTCAACAAATGGATTCCCAATAGGTGTGATGTGTTGCACAAACACGCTGCGCCTATTAGCGTTGACCGAAATGATCAACCCAATTCATTAAGAATGTCCTAGTATACTTGGAATAAATTGAATGTCAATTTCAAAGTGAGGTGGAGCACGATTTTCGTTGGGGATGAGTAAATGAATTTTCAAACTGTTGTGGGATTTGACTTTTTGAATGATTTTAAATGTCGATTTTCAAAGTATGTGTAGAAGAAATACTTAGAATTTGGTTATGATATTAAAGAATGTGTGGAGAAAGGATTAAAAAATATGACCCTGATCCCGAAGATTGTAGAGAAAATAAGTAAAACAAAAAGACTATATCAACTCAAAATACCGCTGGGGAAGTTACATCCGAGCTGAAACTAGTCAAACAAAAATATTGTCTGTTGTTTTAGAATTTATTACGGGGTTAGAAGTAAAACTCCATACCCAACCTAAGCAAAACAGAGGAACTAGAACCACTCAGAATACCGTTGGGGAAGTTACATCCAAGTTAAGAGACGACAAGAGGACAACTGTCACGCTAGGAAGGAAAGCACTAGGACTCACATCCAACCTAAGTGAGGACTCACAT
>NW_018164883.1:105928-106851 GCF_001263595.1 Phalaenopsis equestris
GGGGAAGGAAAGTACTGAGACTCACATCCAACCCCAAGGGGGTAGCGAAAGAATCAGATTGAGAAGGAAAGCACGGGGACTCATATCCAACTCAAGAGTTGATTGAAGGGAATCAAAATTTAGATACTGACCCCGAATTAAGAGTTGAAATTTGGGTATCAACCTCGAAAAGAGAATTAGAATTTAGGTACCAACCTCAAAAAAAGGGAATCAGAATTTAGGTACTGACCCCAAAATGAGAGTTAAAATTTGGGTATCAACCTTGAAAAGAGAATTGGAATTTAGGTACCGACCTCGGAGAGAGGGAATCAGAATTTAGGTACTGACCCTGAAATGAGAGTTGAAATTTGGGTATCAACCTCGAAAAGAGAATCGAAATTTAGGTACCGATCTCGGAGAGAGGGAATCAGAATTTAGGTACTGACCCCAAAATGAGAGTTAAAATTTGGCTATCAACCTCGAAAAGAGAATCGGAATTTAGGTACCGACCTCAGAGAGAGGGAATCAAAATTTAGGTACTGACCCCGAAATGAGAGTTGAAATTTGGGTATCAACCTCGAAAAGAGAATCAAAATTTAGGTACCGATCTCAGAGAAAGTAAATCAAAATTTATATCTTGACCCTGAAATGAGGGTTGAAATTTTGGTATCAACCTCGAGAAGAGAATCAAAATTTTGGTATTGACCCCAAAATGAGAGTTGAAATTTGGGTATCAATCTCGAGAAGAGAATCAAAATTTAAGTACCGATCTCGGAGAAAGGGAATCAGAAATTATGTACTGACCCCGAAACAAGGTTTGAAATTTGGGTTTCAACCTCGAGAAGAGAATTGGAATTTAGGTACCGACCTCGGAGAAAGGGAATCAGAATTTAGGTACTGACCCCGAAATGAGAGTTGAAATTTGGGTATCAACCTCGAGAAGA
>NW_018164883.1:107306-109297 GCF_001263595.1 Phalaenopsis equestris
ATTTGCTCCTCATATATATATATATATATATTGATGATTATTCCTTTAGAAATTTATTTATATATATCATTCTTTGCTCGCTAGCCTTTCTCAGAATTATGGCAAATTAAATTTGTTTATTTCTCAATCAATTGCCCAAATCTGTATTCATAACTGCGAAAAGAAGTTCCAATATATTGTCTTCAAACTGTCATATCATGAATATCATCTGATGTGGAATATAATGTTGTTTGTTTTCATGTAATTAAAATATCCTCTGGAATCATTACTGTGTAGTTCATATATCAAAATACTTCCTTATTCATCAATACTGAAGACACATGATTGAATCAAGTCTTGTGTATCAGCTAGCTGTATTTTGTCATCGACAATTGTGTTAAAATAGTAGGTTGTATAAAGACTAGCCTCACCTTCTAACATATCATCAGAAAAATAAAAATGATCTCTCCTAGATATATTGAGGTGTGCTGTCTTTAAACAACTTACAACTCAAAATGCCGAAAGTTTTCAATCTCAGGATCGGGTCTGAACCAGAATGGTACCTTATCCTCATTCATCCGTCTGAGGGTTATTGAAACTCTCAGATATGGCACTCCAGGGATGCAGTGTTTGGCCACATCAGCGTCATTTCCCTTCAATATCAACACAGAGCCCACAGGCAAAGGAATCTCTACGGAACCCTGAAATTCTCCGTCACCAATAATCTGAATTTCTGTTCCGAACATGATGTTGCATTTATTTATAAATGATACCGTACAAAATGGCCTTGCAAAATCATGATGATCGATGTGTGGAGGAATGCAGTCACTAGCTTCGTAGATATTAACTATACAGTTGTTTGGGATACAATCTGCTATAAGTATATGCCATGTCACCAATTGTTTGATTATCCTCTTGATGAATGATGGTAACGGGTCGACCTCATCGTGAAGAATTATTCCGGGAGGATTTCCTTCTTTATCTTGGGCAAAATTGTGCAAAAGCAACCGTATTGGATCGTAACCCTTCCTTTACCTCGTTTCCATTTTCTCGACTCAGAATATGTCCTTCTTCTTAGCCGACCAGCACGTCCCATTTCTTGCTCCAAATGAACACGTTCTACAATGTAGTCTTGTTCACTACTGGTGAACACGTTGGTGTGCAATTCCAACTCTTCAAGTATATTAACATACTTGCCCTGAAACCTTTGAAAATGCTCAAAATTTTATTTTCTCACCTTTTCATAATTCTCTAATTCGTTCTCTGAAATGACCTCCAAATGACGTGTCCTTCTCACGAACTGGGGAATATAAGGTTCAACTTCCATGATTCTTTCCTTAATCTCTCTTTCTTTGAAAGTCACCCCTCCTCCAGTTTTCATGGGTTGAGGTGGCATTTCAACTAGCTGATCCGGGGTTTTTTTTAATTTGATTGTCATCTGAGCAATAGTACCTTTATCTTCCCCTTGTTCTTTCAATTTTTCTAGCATCTTGTGGATACGACAATTTCGATTCCTCTTCTGCGTACGAGTAAGTGTTGTTTTACCTTCCGGCTGATCATCGGTAGGAGTAGCACCAACAAGCTCACCCTTAGAGGTCATTATCATTGACTTCATCCAATTAATTGCAGCATTGCTTGATTCAGCCTCGTCAATTCTTTCTAATTTTCTTTTCTTCTCAGCAACGAATTGATTCTTATTTTTGAATTTCAGCACAGGCTTTTGCTTACAAAACTCATCTTTGTTCACCACAGTTAAAGTTGAGCTTTTGTAATCTATCTCAATTTGATCCAAGTTATAATCAAATTCAATCACCGCTCCTTCAAATTTTGACTTATCAAGGGCAAAACCAATGCCATTCTTGAATATGAAGATCAGTCTTCCTCCTGACATTCTCCTACATTAAAACAGGAAAACAATCAGTTTGTCAGACCGGGCTCTTAAGCAAGAACAATATGAAATATTTTTATAGTTTAATGATTTATATAAATATATATATATATATATATATATA
>NW_018164883.1:109358-109765 GCF_001263595.1 Phalaenopsis equestris
TATATATATATATATATTTATATACATGTATATTACAAAATATATTTCTTATGTACATATCTTAATTTATATTTATGTATATATATACATACATGGATACACATATTAATTTTATTATTTTTTTATTTTTTATTTTTATTTTTTTTAAAGATCGAACTAACATGAAAGGAGAAAGGAGAAAGAAACAAAACAATAAAAAAAAAAGAAATCATATATCAAGTTATATATATAGAATATATTGCAAAATTAGTTAGTTTTTTTTTTCAAATATTTTCTATTACAAATTTATGTTCGGACCCAGTTGTAATTAAAACACCGGTGCTTCTAAGAACAAGACTTTATTTCTAAAGTTTGCTCTTTTGAAACATCATGATGCATAGTATTTCTTCAGATATCGTTTCTTAATA
>NW_018164883.1:109988-124631 GCF_001263595.1 Phalaenopsis equestris
TGGCTTGATACAATTCCAAATTTTGTTGTGCTACCAATTGTTTTCCTTCCAAACTTTCTAATTCTTCCAGTCGTAATTTGACATTTTCTTCAGCCGTGATTTTGTTGGCAACGACAACTATGAGAGAAGGAAGTTGAACTTCTAAAGGTAACATAGCCTCAGACCCATACACGAGAGCGTAAGGTGTAGGTTGGGTTGGGGTTCTGAACGTAATTCTATAAACCCATAAGGCTTCTAATAACTGCTCATGCCAATTCCTTTTGTTTCCGTCCAAGGTCTTTTTTAGAATTTGGAGGAGAGTCTTATTAAAAGCCTCGGCCAATCCATTAGCTCTTGGATAATAAATTTTAGAATAACGTCAATCAATTCCGTGTCTTCTGACAATATTATTGATCTTTTTTCTTTTGAATGCAGACCCGTTATCTGAGATAATTCTCTGTAGTATTCCGAAACGACAGACAATTTGGTTCTTGAAGAACTGTAAGACATGTTGAGTTTTTACTTCTCTCAATGGTATCACTTCTGCCCACTTTGAGAAGTAATCGGTAGTGGCTAGGATGAACCGATGTCCCTTTGAAGATGGAGGGTCTATAGGACCCACCACATCTGTGCCCTAAAATTCAAATGGCCATGATGCAATTGTCGGGTCTAACACATTTGGGGGGGTGATGTAAGATAACTCCATGTACTTGACATTGGTGACAACTTTTGGCGATTTTCATACAGTCGGTCATCATCACGAGCGAGTAATATCCTAACCTTTTAATTTTTATTTTCATACTCAGACCTGACTGATGAGCGCCACAAAGTCCTATTTAACGATTTCTTGAGCTTCTGTAGCATTCAAGCATCTCAACCACATTTGTTCAAAAGACTTTCGGTAACGAACATTATCTATTAAAGAATATGATAGGGCTCTCTTTTTTATGTGATATGCTACTGACTTATCATCTAACAGCTTTCCTGTTTGTAAATATTCTGTGAAAGGTTGATGCCAGTCTTCCGCAGTTTCGGTAGTTGTCATTACTGTTTCCTCTTTACCCAATTTGTCCAAAGTATCTACATCAATCTGGGACAAAACCTGAAGTCCTTGAACAGTGATCTTAATGGAATCTTCTTGTGGTCATGCAAATTCCTTGGCAAGTTTAGCCAAAGCATCGGCGAGAGTGTTTTCTCCCCTTGGAATTCTGCACATTGTCACTGATGGAATCTGTTCTAATAACTTCATTGTATAACGATGATATTGTTCCAATTTAGGCTTTAAAATTATGTATTGCCCAGTAAACTGTTGAATGATCAACTGTGAATCTCTGTAAATATTAATGTCAGTTATACCCATTGATAATGTTAATTGTAATCATGTTATCAATGCTTTGTACTCTACCTCATTATTTGTGCACGGTTCAGTCAAATGATAAGAATACCTTAACATCCCCTTTTCCGGTGTAATGAAGATTAATCCAATCCCTGCTTTACCAGGTATTATTGTTTGCAATTCTTTATCTTTTTGTGCTGAAGAACCCCATCAAAATATAGTTCCCAACGTCGAGTGTTGGAATTTTCCACATCCATTATATTTTCATCTGGCAAATCATCATTGAGAGGGGAACTAGCTGGTAATGGGTGTGCCGTGAGGAAATCTGTTAGAATCTGTCCTTTCACAGCTCGAAGTGGAGCAAAAGTTATATCAAATTGCAATAATACCATGGCCCATCTTCCTAACCTATCGGAAAGCGTTGGTCGGGTCATTAAATATTACAATGGATTAAACTTCAAGATAAGGTTGACTTTGTGAGAAAGCATGTAATGACGGAGTTTCTGAATTGCGAAGATTAAAGCCAAACAATGTTTCTCGATCGGAGGATATCTCATTTCCGTTGGAATTAAACGACGGTTTAAGTAATAAAGAGCATTCTCTTTTCCTTCATCTTTAACTTGGGATAAGAGAGCTCTGAGGGAGTCATCCAAAGTTGTGGTATAAAGTATTAAAGGTCTGCCCGAAATGGGCGCTACTAAGACAGGAGGTGTTGTTACATATTGCTTAATGCTCTCAAAAGCGCATTGACATTTATCATCCCAAATAAACTTTGTATCCTTTTTAGTCAACACGGAAAAAGGTTGACACCTACCTGACAAGTTAGAAGTAAAGTGTCTTAAATACGCCAGCCTCCTTTGAAAAGATTGTAATTATTTTAAATTTTTAAGGGGTGGCATTTCTAAGATGGCTTTAATCTTACCTGGGTCAATCTCAATCCCATGGTGACGAACAACAAACCCTAAAAATTTCCCAGAAGTCACACCGAATGCGCACTTTGGGGGATTAATTTTAAGGTTAAATTGTCGTAACCGTTCGAAGACAATTCTCAAATCGTACAAATGATCTTCTTTTTGTTTGATTTTGATGACCAAATCATCCACATAACATTCCATCTGATTATGAAAGAGGTCGTCAAAGATCCTTGTCATCGCTCATTGAAATGTTGCATCAGCATTCTTCAATCGAAAGGCATTACAGTATAACAATAATCTCCAATTGGCGTTCGGAAAGCTGTAAATCTTTTATCTTCTGGAGCCATTTTTATTTGATTATACCCAGATGATCCATCTATGAAACAAAAAATTTCATGAGATGATGCAATATCCACCATCAATTCTGGGATTGGAAGAGGAAACTCATCTTTTGGGCATGCTTTATTCAAATCTCTAAAGTCCACATAGATACGAATTTGTCCATTTTTCTTCTTAACTGGCACTATACTAGCCAACCACGTAGGATATTGTTCTTTCTTTATGAATTTAGCTTCTATTAACTTCTTGACTTCATTTATAACTTGTTGTTCAATATCAAGATGCATTCTTCTTGAAGCTTGCTTAACTGGAATAGCTGTAGGATCTAGGCCCAGTTTATGTACTGCAACTTCTGGCGCCAATCCGGGCATTTCCTCATAACTCTAAGCGGAACAATCTTTAAACTCTATCAACAGATTAATCATATTCATAGATTCTTCTTCACCAAGTAGAGAACTAATAAAAATTGGCCTCGGTTCCTTTTCAGTACCCAGGTTAATTTCTTGTAACTCATCTACTGTTGATTTAATCTCTTCTTCAAATTTAGGTGGGTATCCTCAATTTTAGACTCTTCATAGTTGTTCAGAACTTCCAAACAATCTTTTTCATGTCCATTAGTAACAATTAAGCAAAATTATGTATCATCAACAGGCCCTATTGTGCCGAATCCAAGACCTTGCTTGGAATTAAAGGCTTGATTATCATTATTCCAAAGTTTCTCAAAGAATTGTGATTGATTTTTTTACCATTACTTAGGTACCAGACCTCGCTGAGCAAGATTTTGAACACAAGGCGAATATTAATCAACGGGTAATTCCATTAACTCGGAAGAAAGCTCATCTTCTAGCTCTACACTGATTTCAGAATTAGAGGATGAAGAACCACGATGAAACTTAATTGCTTTCATACTTGCACTATGTACCCCTTACCCCTTTGACCATCCAATTTTATGAGTAGAAATAGGGGTGAGGGCCATAGTTTGTACATAGCAATTGATCCTTTGTACATAGCGTGAGGGCCATAGTTTGTACATAGCAATTGATCCGATTGTACATTGAACCATAATCACGTTTCTCTTCGTCTTCTAAATTAATTTCAAAAAAAAGGTTTCTTCTGGTTAATTGTCATTACGATTTTCCTTATTTTTTCATCTTCAGAACTGTCTTCCAAACCAATGTTGATGAATGGACTCTTTTGTACAACAATTTTATCGTTCCTTCCACGATCGGCCTCGACCTCGGATACGAGTTTTAGAGGAACTCTCACCTTCTTGTTGTAAAGGGGTAATAAAGGATTGTTGAATCAGTATCAGATGACCTTGTCTTTGTATATCTTCTGGACCCTTTATGTTTCTTGTAATATTGTCTTGAAGCGTAACATTCTTTTCCAGAGGAGTATAGTAATTGACATCTTCATGAATGCCTATTTCATGAATCAAAAACTGCTGTAGATCTCCCTTTATACAATATTCTTGTCCTTCCAAACAATACTTTATGCATTGGTGTAGTGACGAAGGAACTAAACTGTTCTCATGAATCCAGGGTCAGCCCAAGAGAGCATGAGCATTAGTCTCAGAATCAATGATATGGAATTTCACAGTTATTACTAATTCTCCAATTTTCATCAGTAACGTAATTGATCTAAGAGCTCTTTCCCCTTTCTGATTAAAGCCTCTTAACATTATCTTATCAGCAGTCAATTGTCTTGCGTCTATGTCCAAATATGCCAAAGTCTGTAAACTCATTATGTTAATGGATGCCCCTGGATCCACAAATACTCTTGAGAGCATGAAGTTGCCGATGTTGGCAGAAATATACAACGAACGATTATGATCAGCGGTCCCAAGTAGCAAATCATCATTTCTAAATGTTATTTTTGCTTGTTCTCTTAATGAACAAACCTCATCCGAGGAAGTACTAGCAAGTTGAGCTAAACAGATTTCTGGATCTAGCAAAGCTTTTATTAAAGCTTCTCTCATTTCCTTTAATAGAATTAAGGCATCGTATATACTCAACTTAGCAGGTAATTTCTTAAGATGGGCTAGTACCTTATAGTCCACCTTAATGCTTGTTTCCTCATCTCTATTTCGGGCAGGTGTTTCATCAATCAGTGGGACTGGATCATCCTGAATAATTGTTTGTTTCATTGCATCCTTTAGACCCGTTCTCGAAGGTAACACTTTTCAACTTCGCAAAATTTATTTCTGTCACTTCTTCTGAATCATGACTTGGCTTTGGAGCAGACTCTACATGAGCTGGAGTAACTGATTCTTCTAGGATTCCTTCCGAATCCGAAGACTCGAAGACTCGAATCCGAAGACTCCAACTCTATCGCAATTGGTGATCTATGAAATTCAAAGATGGGCGCATCTTTTTCTGAATCATAATTATTATCATCAATATGTTCTCCTGGTTCACCGTCACATGTGTCAGAACTTTGTACAATTTGAGAATAATCAGAAAGATTGAGATTAGTATCGGGATTAGGTGAGACAAACCCAATTATACCATCAAAAGAAAGAGTCAGAACGTAGCCAAAGTCGAATTCCATAATATTACGTGCCCCTGGTGGAGCAAAGAAGAAATCATACAAAGTCAGTGGTTTGAGAGATTTGTCTCCCAAATCCGTAGTAACTAATCTTGGACGATCGAGTTTCATTTCACATTTTGGCTTTTCGACGGGTTTTTCAGTCTTCTTCGAATCTTCTTCTACCTTAATCAACAATACTAGCTTAACAGATTCTTGATCTCGAATTGTAGCTTATATTGAAGTATTCTGAATTTGATTCAGTATTTTCTTTGAAGACTTTGTCCAAACTGTATTCCACCCATCTTCAACTGCGTATGAATCGATCGAAACAATAGGATCAACTATATTGATTGAATCTTATCCAGGTTCTTTCATATACTCCTTCGGGATCGTTATGTTCCCATCCCTGAGATTATATTGCAACCAATTCTTGAAAGAAAAGCAATTCTCCAGAGTATGTCCAATCATTCTATGATATGGGAAAAATAATGGATGATCCTTCTTATCAACCTCATCGAGCTTCTTTGGTTCTGGCAAGCTGAATCCTAGTTTCTTGTTCAGATTGCAAAACATTTTACCAACTGCTTCATCTTTAAAAGGATATAATTTGTTCAAACGCTCTGTCAGGGTTGGAATTGATCTATTATTTGTCTGATAAGTCCTCTGTTGGGATGATTGTGTACAGTATTGATGAGGAGGCTGATGGCTTGGTTGTGGTTGTTTAAATTTTATCTCCAATAGCTGCTTACCCTTATCAATAGTCGCAACAGTCCCAGGCTTTTTCTCGAAGACTTTTGCAGTCTCTGTTTTTCAAATTTCTCAATGAAACCAAGTCGTTTTGCTTCCTCTTGATGACTTCCGGCTTTACTGAGTAATTTTTCAGAAGTTTTAATTGTGAACCCCTTGAAGAGGAAAGCAATTGGTCCATGAATACTCTTTAACAGGATTTCAATCGCATGTTATTCTCGAAGTTGTGGTTCGCATTTCATGCTTAAATTCCTCCAACGCAGAATGTAATCCACTAGAGTTTCATCTGTTCTTTGTTTCTCGATCACTAAGTCACCAACAGTGATATGGTGTCGAGCCCCGACAAATCATTTAATGAAGAGATCTTCTAATTCCGCAAACATTTTAATGGAACCATTGGGTAATTCTGCATACCAATCAAATGCCACTCCTGATAGGCTACGGACAAACTGTCGGAAGAGTAGAGCATCATCGCTGCATTGCAACAGATGGCGTGAAAATGTGCCACATGCTATCGAGGGTTTCCTGTTCCATCAAAAGTTTTAAACAGAGGGGGTAAAAAACCCTTGAAATATTGCACGACATCAAATTCTTCAGGATATGGTTTACCCCTTAGAATTAATGCACCGCCTTTGGATTGTATCAAGGTTTCTTTCACCTGCTGTTCTATCATACTTTTAATGTCCTTTTTTGGAATCAAATTCTGGACATGATCTTTCTTACCTTGTTCTTCTTTATTAACAGAAGTGGATTCCTTTTTTTTATCATCAATCTGTACCACGTTCGGTTGGTTTACCTCAACAGGCACTATCTTTGGAGACAGTGGCTGGCTTTGTAAAGTCATCATAGCAGCCATCATTTCTTCCATTTTTTCTTTCATGTACTCCATCTGCTCATCTTTTTTCTGAATAATCTCTTGCAATATTTCCACAACACTCTCTTCTTCTGGTGCCTCTCGTAAGGATGAAGATACTGGGGTTTCTACCACATTTATTTTGGCAAAATCCTCATCCATATAATCAGTCAAATCCTCTTCCTCATCCAATTCATCTTCCCTTTCTTTAGAAAACTGCTTGATGTCCTTTCTGAGCTTTTCTAGCTTTAGTTCAATTGGGTCTTTTTTAGTCACCTTAGGATAAGTCTGTGACAACTAACAAGCAACGTTTTCAACGGCGATTGCAGTTGGCAACACCCCACATGTGGAATTTTCCATCACGGGCTCTTCCGTATGTGTTGGTTCAACGACCTTAGGTCGCCACACCATCTTCTCAGATACAAGTACCTTGGGGTCGAGTGACTTATTAGTGACATCCATATGCTGAGAACTGGTGGGCCCCCTAGTGTTTGAACCAGACACCTCAACAGGTAATCTTTTACTATTCCTTGATCTTTCTGACCATGGTAAGGGTTTATTCTGTACCCTGGGTAAACTTATTCTTGGCCCAAGACGATATTTAATGGGTTTTCAACCAGTAGGAGTGACGACGACAAAAATGTGAGGAATACGGGCTCCCAAACGTTGTCTGATAAGAATCTTGGGTGGTCGTGGAGTGGCAGAGGCAAAACTTAAATGACAATCATCCGAACTAACTTTCCAAGAGGTTTGTAGAAGCAAACCTTCTCGCCTTTTCTCAAATTTTTTTGTAGGTTGTGAAATGAACTTATCATTCTTCAGTATCTGTCTCCTCATTTGGGTCTGTCTCCTCATCTGGGGTGACACAGCGCATCCCATCTTATTGAGGATTTATTCAACAGAAGACCTTTCTTTCTTTGTCAGCTTCTCAAAGACCATACAAACTTGCGTTAATGGCACGAATCCTTTAGTCTTTACTTGATTATTATGGTGATAGAATTGAGATGGTGCAGCAGCGATCTTTTAGACATCCTCTTCATCAAGAGTAGTAGACAGTGGATGAAACCTGCTCCCTCTTAAGAGAGGGGAGGTCTCGGGTAATCCAATTTCTTCATCTTCATTTTCTTCGTATCCAATTTCTTCATCTTCATTTAAAGAAATCGAGGCAACAACCTCGACAGCTTTCACTTTCTTGATCTTAGTTATTCTCCGGTTATTGTTCCTTCTCTGAATCCTAGTCAGAGGTGTGGACCTCGAACTAGACCCTATTTCAAACACAGAAGGTGCCGTCAAAAACGTCAAACCCTCCACAGCGGCAGGCTCATCATTTACCTGAATCTCCTTCCCTTCAAATCGAGTGGGAAAGTGACAGGTGCAGTGTCTAGAGTGGTGGGGGTAGTAACAGTTGTTTCCATGGTATCCTTGACAATTTTAGCAATCTTTGTAACAGTAGTAACGTTCTTCTCAGCTGACATTCTTTTCAAAGGAGGGAACTCATGTGTTGACTTCAGGTTGAATTCCAGTATGGGTTCCACCATTTCAGGAATTTTATTTCTCAGTACAGCGACAGTAATGTCTCCAAACTTAATGTCAATATTGTCAAATCCTTATCCAAAGCGAATGACGGCTCTGTCAGGCAGCTCGTTCTTATTTACAGCCAATTCCATTCCAATGTCGAAGGAGAAGATCAACTTTGGTGTAGTCATTTTCTGTAATTTCAAATTTTCAGAAATTAGACTCACGATGTTTGCAGCCATGGTTGCAGCAATTTAGGACGACTATCTTGAATCAAATCAAATCATTTAACTGGGTGTCTCTTTCGAGACTTATCCAAACAAGTTTCTTTATATATATATACATCTTAAGCTTTATTTATAGGTTTTAAATAATCAAATCAAAATGTCATAAATAAAGGAAAGAGTAGGATGTGTAGGGCATGTGTTCGTGATTTAAAGAGAAAGCTTCTTGAATCAAATTCACTCTTAAGGATCGTCTCCTAACATCTCACACCTATTGAGAATCCATTCTATTTAAATTTAAAGATTCCGGAACCTTTCTGTTTATGGGTGATTAAACAGTGGCTCCAAAATCAAAGAAGTTGACAATACCTACTCAAGGAAAAAATGAGTGAAGTACGTCAACAGAAGAATGGTAGTTTGACCCATTAGGGGTATGAGCACACTAACGATGTCTAAAAGCAAAACCTCTTGATCAAAATGGAGAGAAGAACTATTCCCCAACAGAGTCGCCAGAAATTGTCGGCTATTTTTCTTTCAAAAATTAGATTTTATAATTTAAATTTAGAATTATATATATATAATGAGACCGAGTAGACCTCATATATCTAATAGTTTAAATAGTTGAGCACAATACCATAAATGATATATCATCTCGGAGGATAAACATATCACTTATTAGTAGGCTTAACTATCTAAACTTAAAAGGTTATGACTCTATTTTGATCTGCAAAATTTATAGCCGACAAATTCCCCTATCTAATACATAGATTAGATAGAGTTTAGATTAATCTGGGTTATTAATTCCCTATAGAGGCAAGCCCCTATAGTTAATTACATCTTAGACAACCGAAGTCACCTAAGAAAACTCTCGATAATGATCAGCGGTTTCATCTTCAAGAATTCAACGTTCAAGTTTCCACGATTGTACATACGAAAAGTCAAATGAGATAGGTTCAAATAGGAACAATTATTTCTGGAATCCAAAGGAACGAAAAGTAAGAGATGTCAAAGATACTGAAGAATATTCAGTGACATCTCAAACTAATCTGTGGTTTGACGTCTTTTAAAGTGAAATTATTTGATGTTTTAGTCCTGCAAATTATTTAGATGTTCGGGGCTTGTATCTGCACGTCATATGCAAATAGTCTGAGAAAATGTGAGGATTTATGTCGTACTAAATGTTGACATCGGAATCCTAAAAAGTTTAGGACTTATATCGTACGATATAAAATTGTAGAAAGTCCTAAAAGATAATGTGAGGAATTACGTCGTGCCAAACAAACAACCTCAACGTCTTATAGGTATGTTATTTAAATCTATCGAGGTTCTGGATAAGTTCATTCTTCCATCTTTAGTAGTTGTCTCAACCGTTGTCCGGAGATGAATCGTCAACCGACCACGTCGTCATCTTGTTTTGAGAAGAGGGATAAAGAAAAGAGAAAAAACCATGCCTCAAACGGCCTATCCTAGGGGATTGTACAAACATACTAGAAATGTAGTAACTAAAGCATGAATACTAGTAAATGTATACAGTACAACAAAGAACAGACAAAGAGACTATGCTGTAAGAGGCGGTAAGAAAAATGCATGGGACATGTAGCGAAGTACACTACAGTACAAAATAAAAAGAAATATGCAGAAAATAAAGTACGAAAATTAAATAAATAAAAGCGTACCTGATCAAATTATGCTAAAGCTTCAAAACAGATTGCAATTGTATGATATAAATGGGTTAGGTAAGCATTTGCAGATTATAAAAGAAAAGTTAAATGATGAGCATATGAAAGTCTCAAGATGGAATATTATATTTCAATTTGGGGATAGGCTCAGACAAGACCCCTTTTCTCTTTATCTCGATCCCACAGGCAACTGACATATCGAGGTCAACCTATCAACAACCTATCAACATCAACTAGACATCAACTATAGGCCACCAACGAATCACCCCTATAATCAGATAGTCTTAGACCCTATCGTTTAGTGAAAATGCAGACAGAGTAGTGTCTGAACTCCTGAAAGTGTGGTGCACCTATACGTGAAATATAGTATCGAAACTCATCAAAGAGTAGTGTATGTGTATGTGACATGTAGTATCTGAACTCATTGAAGTGTAGTGTATGTGTATGTGACATGTAGTATCTATCTCTTGTGCAAGTGTAATATCTGTGTAAAACCCGTAGTATCTATTCTTTCCTAAGTGTAGTATCTGTGCAAAGATTTGTAGTATCTGTTCTTTCCACAACCAAGGCCCCAAATATATTTTCCATGCCATGCAAACTGATTTCTAGCAATACTCGGACGAGGGGCAGCCCAAATATATTTTTCAAACCATAAAAACTGATTTTCAGCATATATTTAAATTAAGGGAAGCAAAGAGAGCAAAAACTGAGCCCCACATATATTTTTCAAACCAGAAAAATGGTTTCCAACAAGTATTTAAACAAAGGGAACCAAAAAGAGCAAAAATTGAGCCCCACATATATCTTTGAACCATAAAAATAAATTCCAGAAAGGAGCAGGGATTGAAACCAAACCACGGCAAAGAGTAGGAATCAAAACCGAACCGCAACAAAGAGCAAGAATCGAAACTGAACCCCAACAGAGAACATAAACTAGAATCAAATTCCAGCAAAGAGCAAGGATCGAAACCAAACCGAAACAAAGAGCAGGAATCGAAACCGAACCCCAATCGAGAATAGTAACAATAATCAAATTCCAGCAAAGAGCAGGGATCGAAACCAAACTGCAATAAAGTCCAGGATTCGAAATTGAACCCCAATAGAGAATAGAAACAAGAATTACATTCCAGTAAAGAGCAGGGATCAAAACCGAAGTGCAACAAAGTTCAGGAGTTGAAACCAAGCCCCAACAGAGAATAAAAACAAGAATCAAATTCCAGCAAAGAGCAGGGAGCAAAGAGCAGGGATCGAAACCAGGGATCAAAACCGAACCGCAACAAAGTGCAGGAGTCGAAACCAAACCCCAACAGTGAACATAAACAAGAATCAAATTGCGGCAAAGAGCAGGGATCGAAACCGAACCGCAACAAAGTTCATGAGTCGAAACCAAACCCCAAATAATTTTTCAAAGCTTATACATATATATAAAAAAAAAGTTTCAAATGAAGTGGCTTGAGGTACAAGAACATGGCTCTTAAATGAATTTCAAAGCCAAAATTTCTTTTCCCAACTTATCTCTTCTTTTTTTCTTAAGAAAAAGGCAGCAAAAAAAGTTAAGAACCGTATCCAAAATATATTTCTCAAGCTATAGAATGATTTCCAGCATATGTTTGAACAAAGAACAACAAAAAGCATCGAAATCGAGTCTCAAATGTATTTTTAAACAATAAAAGGACCTTCAGCAGATTATTCAATGTTCCATAGCATCAAATCCAAATTCTAGTTGCTTAAGTAAATAACAATCCATGAAAAAAAAACAGAGAGCAAGAAAAGGAAGGGAGAAAGAAAGAAAAAAAATAATACTCCCAATGCTTAATAGTTTGAGCCAGAACTCACAAAGCAAGCTAAGCCTATTGCCGTGCAAACAGATGATTCAACTCAACTATGAAGGGAATTTCAAAAATATATAAATAAAACCGAGAATTTGTATAGGATAGAAGACTTCAATTTCTACAAGAAAAATAGCAAGTAATCTCTCCAAGAAACCAACTATCATTTTAAAAAAATGTTAAAAATCTTATCTTCTTCCTGATATTATAGCATGAATCCATTTCATGAATATAAATTCTCATGTAAATGCCTTTTTAAAGTCAAGAATTCCTTGAAACAGTCAAAGCAGAGAAGGAGAACTTACTTCCGAAAGCAGAGAAGGAGAACCAAAGCAGAGAAGGAGAACTTACTTCCGAATGTTTCCAGAAGTTTTCAAAAGAACTTAAAAGCGCCGATAAATGGGCCCGCCTACATTCTGCGTAAAATTTGAGATGGCCCGGCCCAACAAGGTCACATGTTAAGTAGGCCCATCTTACTTTAGCAGGCATATAAGAAAAACTATAGTGGGCTCACAATAGTGCCTACAATTTATGTTATCCGACAATTTTTCAGATTTCTTTTGATCTGTTCGACAAAGTGTATAGAACAGTGTTTAATTATTACATTTATTAATTGTTCTAGTCGAGGGAAGGAGAAGAGTACCAATGGGGCTTACGCATTTAGGCGGTAAAATTCATTGAAAAGAATATTACCGGCGAAGCGATCGGCGACATAAGTCGGTTAAGAACGGCGAGGGAAGAGGTGACCGGAGAACCGGAAGAGAAAAGAGGAGGAAGAAGATGTCTGGTTAGGGCAAGAGGGATTTCAAGAGAAGGAAGGGAGGAACATGTGAGAAAGAAAAAGAGAAAAGAAAAAAAAAATTAGGTTTAAAATTAGAGTTTTAAGATTCTTTTTTTTTTAAATAAAATTATTATATATTTTTATTGAAAAATATCAAATTTTGTACAAGCACGGCGTCCTAACAAAAATGGGTGTCGTTCCTAGCTAAAATTTACGTTCTGGACGCAACGACGCGGTCCGTTTCGTCATCTGGGATCATCTGGACAAATTTGCTAACGATCGCACCAAATTAAATTTGATTCGCGCATGGCACGCCAAATGAAATTATTTGGCCTGATCAGAGTTGTTTAACGAGTAAGATGAAAATATTGACCAGTCCTCGCATAAGCAACAACCAAAGTCAAAAATGACGCTCGCAGAGGCTAGTCAAATGTCACGCGCGTCACGGGATCCAGCTATGTCTTTCAAATTTCTATAGGAGCTCAATTTGAGCTTCAATATGTTGGTTTTTTTTTATCGACTCAATCAAATGTTGAGGATTTGAAACTGTCCATATGAAACTGCAAGGAGTGAAAAAATGGCTTGAATTTCTAAAGGGGGGTGAGTCCCAGTCTAGTCCTCTAAAAGAGTCAAAACAGAGATCTTAAAGCTAGATCCTAGGGAAGAGAAGGGAAAAGAAGATCTCTAAAATGAGGTCAACAGTCCTTTTGGAGCTTTTGCTTTTCGAAGAATGTCTTTTGGATTATGTAATGCACCTGCAACATTCCAGAGATGTATGATGTCTATATTTAGTAAGTTAATTAATGGTGGATTGGAAGTATTTATAGATGATTTCTCTGTATTTGGAACATCATTTGGCGCATGCTTAAATTATCTTAAAAAATTTTTGGAGTTATGCGAAAGAACTAATTTAGCTCTCAATTGGGAGAAATGTCAATTTATGGTTGCAGGAGGAATTGTATTAGGGCATAAAATCTTGGAAGATGGTATGGAAGTAGACCCTGTAAAAATTCATGTTATATCTAAACTAACACCTCCTACTAATGTAAGAGAGGTTAGGAGTTTTCTTGGACATGTTGGTTTTTACAGGCATTTTATTAAAGATTTTTTAAAAATTACTAAACCTCTATGCCAACTTCTAGAAAATTTTAGAAAAAGACTAGAAATTTGAATTTACTGAAAGCCTGCCTTTGAGTTATTCAAAGAAAAATTAATCATAGCCCCTATTATAGTTTCACCTAACTGGGAGAAACCATTTGAACTGATGTGTGATGTTAGTGATTATGCTATTAGAGCTGTTCTTGGACAAAGGTATGAAAAGATTTTTAAGGTTATATACTACGCTAGTAAAAATCTTAATGATGCGCAAATTAATTATACCCCATTGTGTATTCTTTAGAAAAATTTAGATCTTATTTAATTGGAGCTAAATGTGTTGTGCACACTGATCACTCTGCTATTAAATATCTGATGCAAAAGAAGGATGTCAAACCAAGGTTAATTAGATGGATACTTTTGATACAAGAATTTGATCTTATGGTTATCGATAGAAAGAGACATGATAATCAAATTGCTGATCATCTATTGAGATTAGAAAATCATGAATTATCTGAAACCGACAATGAAATTATAGACAGTTTCCTTGATGAACAACTTTATAATATTAATGAGTAGTAAATATCATGGTATGCTGATATTGTTAACTATATTGTAAGTGATATTTTGCCACCTATGCTGACACTGCAACAACAAAAAAAATTCATTCATGATGCGAAAGCAAATTTTTAAGATGAACCTTATTTATATAAACAATGTAAGGATCTGATTATGAGAAGATGTGTACCTTATGAAGAAACTGAGCTAATCATTCAGAAATGTCATGATTCTGAATTTGGAGGACATTTTGGGATTGATAAAA
>NW_018164883.1:124692-125696 GCF_001263595.1 Phalaenopsis equestris
TGTGATCAATGTCAACGAGTAGGCAATATATCTAGAAGAAATGAAATGCCTCTGAATTTCATGTTAGAAGTTGAGATCTTTGATGTTCGGGGATTAGATTTCATGGGACCATTTATTCCTTCATTTGGGAACTTATACAAATTAATTACAGTAGACTACATTTCAAAGTGGATTGAAGCACAAGCTTTACCTCATTGTGACGTTGAAAGTGTTTCAAGATTTTTAATGAAAATTATTTTCACGAAATACGGAAGGCCTAGAATTATTATCACTGACGGAGGATCCCTTTTTAGGAATAAATGCATTCAAAGATTGATAGAAAATTTTAATATTATTCATAGAATCTCTACTACCTATCATCTTCAAACCAGTGGGTTAGCTAAAGTTTCTAACAGAAAGATTAAACAAATACTTGAACAGACTGTAAACCCTAGTAGAGTAGATTGGTCCACTAGACTGGATACCGTATTATGGGCTTACAGGACTGCTTATAAAACTCCTATTGAAATGACTCCTTACAGACTGATTTTTGGAATGACTTATCACTTACCAGTAGAATTGGAGCATAAAGCATATTGGGCAATTAAAGAATTCAATTATAATTTGAAAGATGCTGGTAAGAACAAAAAAATTTATAAGGAGAAACTAAAGTTATGGCATGATCAAGAGATTAACCGGAACAACTTTGAACCAGGATAAGAAGGTATACTTTACAATACAAGGCTAAAGTTATTTCCTGGGAAATTGAAGTCTCGTTGGTTAGGACCCTTTACTGTGACTCAAGTTTATACTTACGGAGGTGTTGAGATTGAAGATCAGAAAATTGGAAATAGATTTAAAGTTAATGGACAAAGATTAAAACCATATTTTTTGGGTAAAAGACCAAATTTTAAAGAGGTTTTAATGATCAGTCAACCTGAATAACACCTGAATAGGTCGGGCTGACGACGTTGATGACGACTTTAAACCAAACACTTTATGGGAGGCAACCCATAATTATCTTT
>NW_018164883.1:127226-129077 GCF_001263595.1 Phalaenopsis equestris
AGAGTAGTTGTTTTACATTGCTACCTGTCTGTCTATATATGTAATTTGATTAGGACTTTGCATTTGTTTGCTTTAGAATTATGCCTGTAGATCTCTCTATAGTTGAGACTGAGTATAGGATATTCATTTTCAATGTTTTAAGTGTTGTGGCTTAGATTGCAACGCTGAATTGATGTATTAAGTTAGAGAAAATACCAAACTTAGGTGTGTTGTGTAACGTATATTGTAACCATTGGAATTTATATTTAATTGTGATGTTTTGTGTTGTGAAAGTTTATTTGTGATAATTACATCATTTAATCACTTAAAATTATGTCTATAATGATTTAACGGATGTCTTTGAGGCTTAAAATTGATCAAAATCGTAAAAATCTGGAAATTGACCAAATCAATAGAGCCCACTGACGGCGGACTTTTCCCGAGACTTCGGAAATAATTTCAATAGAGCGCGCCGACGGCGCCGAAGACCCTGTTGACGGTGAGATCCCAAAAGAAACACCTTTAGTCACAATTTTGACTAGTCAACCGCCACTATTCATCATCCCCTTCCTTTGAAAAACACAATTTTTGACCTTGGGCTTAAGAGATCTTTGATTTGGGGGCGATTTCAAGGCATTTAGACACCAGATTTGATCATCTCTAGGTAAGAGCTTCACTCCAAACTAAAAATATTTGATTTTCAGAATGTGAAGAAATATTGGAAAGAAATTCATGGAACTTAGTGTTGAACTCTTAGAATCGCTCTTGGAAACCATTATTTGCATATTTGAAGTATATTTTGGAATTTTTTTATAATTTTGATTAGATTGAAATGGCTCCATGACAAAAGAGGCGAGTTGAGTTTGATGAGTCTCGCTTCGTCAATGCAAAGGCTCAATCAAGATTTACTTTAGTATTTGAAGGAAAGAAGTGTATGCAAGATCGAGTTTTTGAGAGTCCGGGAGGAGAAATTGAATGAGTTATTACGGAGTGGAGGTGGGAAAACTTCTGTTACTCCACCAATAAGGCTGCTGCAAATGTTGTGAAAGAATTCTATGCAAACGTGTTTTATTCTAAAGACGGAATAGTTCAAGTGTGGGGATTTTCTGTTGAATTTAATGTCGCCCGCATAAACATCTTTTATGAAGTCCCAGACTCTTACAACTGTCACTATAAAACCTTCAATTTGATGGAAGGCCCCCTGAATGATGTAATCAACTAACTCACTGATGGGAAAGGAACGTGGAAGAGTAAGCAACGAGAATGGGTAAATTTTTCTGCTTCCATGTTGAATGCCACCTCTAAAGTGTGGCACCATTTTATTTCCTCTGCTCTGTTACCGACTTATCACCAAAGTGAGGTAACAAGAGATAGAGCTATTCTGAATTTCTGTATTCAGAATAATAGAAATATAAATGTGGGGAGAATCATTTTAAAGAATATATTGACCACGGCAGGAGTGAAACAAGTGGAGGTATAGGACATCCTAACCTCATTTATGCACTTTGCCAACTTTCTGGAGTGAAAGCTGGTGATGATGAGGAATGGATTTACCCTATGAAACCTATTAGTAAAGCTAATTTGAAAACTTATGAATCCCATGAAAAATGGAGAACTTAGAGTAGGAGTCAAGAACCTTCTACTAGTAGAGATGTCCCCTCTATAAGTTATGACCTTCCTTCTTTTAGCTCTCCTACCCTAACTGATTTAATGAATGAATTGACCTTGCAGCAAAAAAATATAGAGTTAATAAATGAAAGGATTGGAGGTTTAGAACGTCGACATGATTATGATAGTGAGTACCTTCAGAGGCATTCAAATTTTGAGATAGCTTATTATGAAACTCAGGCCCGACACTACAGAGGTGAGCCT
>NW_018164883.1:130821-131137 GCF_001263595.1 Phalaenopsis equestris
CCCCGAGCCCCCAAAATAATTTCACTTAGAAGCCCCGCCAACGGCACCCTTGAGACCGCCAATGGCGAGATCGGCGGTTATGTCCAACAAGGCATTGGATGAGGATGAATTTTGGAGGGATGCTTAGTTGACCCTTGGGAAAACTCATCCACAACTTTAAAAGAAGATTTTGGCCTAAAATGGAAGAGGTGCTAGGGTGGAGAGGCTCTAGAGGCTGTAGTGGTCTTGGAGGTTAGAGAGGTTTGATTAGTGTGTAGAGAGTTTAGTAGAGAGCCTAATTGTGAGGAATTCTTCAAGAGATTGTAAGAGTGGAGGG
>NW_018164883.1:131174-131735 GCF_001263595.1 Phalaenopsis equestris
AAAGAGGAATTCTGTGTGGAGGAATTCTGTGTGTTGTAAAGAAAGGAAGAGATTCAGAGGAACTTCGAGCAGTTGCATGGGGAGAAATTTGATATAAGTGTTATTTACTTTGTGTAGTTTGCATGACTTCATTTTTATATATGAATTCCAAGTTTTGTTGTGTTTTCCCCATGAGATCTGAGTAGTTTTCTCAGTCTTTCTCCTTATCTCGAGATTTGTGAAATGGTGATTTAAATTGGTTGAGCCATAAAAATGTTAAATAAGTTGTGATGATCTTTTCACTTCGATCTTAATTTACTTTCAATCTGGCCAATTGATTTGTTAAAATATGTTGAGTTTTACAACTAAAGTGAAGATTACATCCAAGATTCAGGGAGGTCAAAGCTTGGGTGCAAATAAATAGGGAAATATTACTATCAGGCATAGAATTGGAGAATTTAAAGTAACAGACTAAAATCCTCAATTCGGTCCTATCGTTTGGGTATTGAAGTGTAAATGTTAGCCCTCAGGCGAGGGGAACGTGGGAGCTCCGAAGTGAGAGCCGATATCCTCTCAGCCTAG
>NW_018164883.1:131821-135328 GCF_001263595.1 Phalaenopsis equestris
TTTATCCCTTCACTATAATTTCTTGACAAGGAGAAGGATAATTTATCATATATTGAATATCACATTAAAACCTTTATTAGTATAATTAGTTATTTAAGAGTTATTAAAATTACATATTTATTTCAATTGCCTATTATGACAGATAAGCAATTTGAATTCCATTATTTCGATTAAGTATTGCTTTTCTAGAATCTTATTTCGTAGCTTCTATGTTACTCCCTATATTACTTAGAGCCCTATATTACTTGAGCGATGCGTATATTTGCGTTGATAAATGTGACTTTACCATTATTGAATATTTTATATATACATCTTTATCAAATTTATAACTGTTACTAAGTTTTTAGTGCCATTGCTGAGGAATTAAATCTTTTAGCAGTAGTATTAATTACTTATATTTTTAAGCATATATAAAGTTATTGTCAATTAACTAATGATTGTCTATAATACTGTATCAGGGTAGAGAATTAAAATTGCTCCTATTTGGCACAATACATATTATATCCTTTTATCTCATCTCATTTTACAAAAATCTCATTGTAGTAGGAAAAATGTTTTATTCACATAAGAAATCTTCATCACATAAACATAAATATAGTTTAATAATTTAATAATTTAGTAGTTGTTATTTAAACTTTACATTTCAGTATTGCTATTAGTTAAATAATTTAGTTCTGATAACATCTCAACATTCAAAATTAGTGGCAGTAATTTCATTTTGACTTTCTGTGAATTTCCTAGTAAATTTATCATTTCAAATTTTTTGTGTCGTTGCATAGCGAAGTCAACTATATAATTTTTACACAACTATATCAAATATCAAAATCAGACATCTCCTCAAGCTTCTCCTTGCTTATTTTTCTTTTTATTCTTTTTCTCATTTTTTTCTATTTTTTTAGGATCTTTTTAATCATTTCTTTTCTTTTTCTTTTTCAAGTGAGGATTACTATATCTGGATAATTTTAATAGTTTTGAACTTCACTATCCTCTTCTTAAAGTCAAAACTCCTTACATTCCTTCACTTTATAAATTCTTATTAGTTTATGATTTTCATAAAGTCTCATTTTTTTCTTCTTACATGAAACTCTAAAATTCATAATACTTCGAAAATACAATTTCCTTTACTTTAAATAGAAAAACTTAGTCTTATCTTATCATACCAAATATCTTTAACTTTAGAATTGACCTTCAATATTAAAAATTTTACCTAAATCTACGACAATATTCATAAACTTAAGTATAGTCATTTAAAGTTTAATCTTAATATCCCAGATCATGTTAAATTAATTTTAAAAATATTATTACTTAAGGACAAATAAAATTTAGTTTACTTCTTTTTAAAAGAAATTTTCCTTCCCCCCCAAACTTAAGTTTTTAAGTATTTTAAAAATGTTTATCATGAAATTTAGTTGGTGAAAGAAAACATTAAATATATGAAAATAAAAACTAACATGTAGAGGATTTCTAACTATGAAACTGGGCTCTGGTATACTGCAGGTGCTAACTTTAAAAATACATACAGGCTTTAAAGTACTAAATGAGACATAATATATTCTAAATAATTTGCTGAGAATTAAAAACAGAAACAAAAACTAAAAATACTACAAATGCAGAAAAAGTAAAAATCTACTGTTATTATCACAATTTAAGATCTACAACAAAAAATAAAAGTTTTTACTACTACAGTTTTAAATGTCAACCAAATAATATCCAAACAACATACAAACAAACAAACAAGTAAGCAAATAAACTAACCCCAAAAAATATCAATCTACATCGCCTTCCTCATCATCATCATTTTCTTCTTCATCATCAACATGAATAGGAGCATAAGGAGTGAAGCTGGGGCAAGTAGGAAATTCCACATTGTATTCACCCCTAAGATATCTCATCATAGCATCCTCAAAAGCTATATCATGTTGAATTCTCCTCTGTTGATACTCATCATTATAAGCATTTCTTGCTCCAATCTCTCCAACTTGATTATGAATATTTACCATATCCAATTTTTGAATCATGAGTTGGCCTATAATGTTTTCTAGTGATGTAGGGCAAGATTTAAATGCCCTTGTAGCTGATGTAGAGGGTCTATCACTTCTTCCACCCCTAGATTTAACAAATGATTCAATAACAAATGATTCAACTTTAACAAATGATTCAACTCTCTAAATCATATGCTTCCCAATAAGATTTTGTGGCTGTAATTTTTTTTCATTTTTATAGGACTCTACTGATTGCTCACATAGAGTGAAAATCAAGGTAGGGTAACCCAAACCACTAGTTGTAGAGCTCTTAGCTATGCTCCGTGCATGATGTACTATAAGAGCACCAAGATCTATTGCTTTCATGTTCTGAATGCAATAATTCAATACAAATTTATCTTTCATTACATCGGCCAGATGATTTGTTGGTAATAATTTAGCAAAAATGAAGTGGTGTCGTATCTTTGACTGAATAGTCAACATGGAAGCGGAGAAGTTAACTATCTTATTATTTTAATCCTCCATTCTCCTCTTCCATCAATCAAAAAGACAATCACTTTATCCATGTCGGTGCTATTTGTGGTTGGAGGGGTTGCCCGTAAGAAGCTCTCGGTCACCGGAATCGAAGTCCCGTCGCCCGCTTTGGAAGGACGTTTTAATTTACATATATATTTTGTTTTAGAAAAATATAAAATCAAACTGACAAAATCAAACTGACCCCATACTGACCCCATATTTGTCATAGTTTAAACGAAAGAGCACTTTACCTCAAATACTGCTTCTATCTCGAAGAATAAACACAATACTTGAGAATGACGCTTAATCAAATAAATTAAGGAATATATGACATCTGTTTGGTCTGCGAAACCTTTGTATTTGCCAACAAGTTCTCCTATTTAATATAAAAGATTAAATAGGGTTTATATTAAGCTGGGTTCAGACATACTTCTTATAAGGGCAAGCCCCTATAGTTAATTACATCTTAAATGACCAAAGTCACCTAAGAAGACTCTCGATAAAAATCAAAAAATACTATCTTTAAATAGTTTCAAAGGGTAGGACTTTTCAATGAGTTCAAACGTAGAGTTGTGAAAGGAGATTGGTTCAAATTTGGAACATTTTGTTGTAGAATCCAAAGGAGGAAAAGCTAGAGGATGTCATGGATTCAGAGGAGAACTTGGTGACTTCCCAAGCTATCCTAATGTTTGGCTTCAATTTTGAGGAGAAAAATATAGGTGTTTCATCCTATCAATCTTATTAGTTAGGGCTTACATTCGTGTGAACGATCACACAAATAGCCTGGAAGATGTGAGGATTTAGGTCGTGACAAATAACAACCTCAGAATCCTAAGACGAGTTAGGGCTTATATTGTATAGCAGGGCTATACAAAGGCCTAAGGATAAGGTGAGGATTTACGTTGTATAAGCAAGCAACCTCAAAGTCCTATGGCCTTGTGGTTTAGGTCTAAGGAAGGAAGATTGGTTTAGCTGGCGAAGACAAGTTTTGCTGTTGAAGATGGCCGTG
>NW_018164883.1:135763-138876 GCF_001263595.1 Phalaenopsis equestris
AAAGTTATATTTTTTGTGATGTTTGTGATTAAATTTTTAGTTGTTTTATATTTTGAATGTTGTGTCGGTGAATTTTATCTTGGTTGATTTTAGTTTTTTTTTTGTTTTGGTTTTGATTTTGTGGCTATCCTGATAGTTTTAGTTTTCATGCAGGGTGATATCGTTGTTTAGCATGCATTTTTGCAAGTATAAAAGCACAGTATGAAAGTTCAAGAAAGATAATGCTGAAAACTGTAAAAGCGTACCTGGCGAGTCTTCTCGTTCTACCACCTAAAACTCAAAAGACATGTTAAGGCATTTTATATGAGATAGGGAAGTAAAATTCTGACAACCTATCTAACCCTAGGTCATATCTTGGTGGGTCCTTAGGAGTTTAATTAAGGATGATGTTGCTAAGAAAAATATATTAAGTTTAGTAGATCTCCGAGGTATCCAACAGATCTAGAGAAAGAAGCAGGTCCATGCTACGATCTCACTGCCTGGTGGAAAATCCCAAGTTCTTTTAAACTTATTATGTTGATTAATAATTCATCCTAAAAAACACCCTAATGCTCAATGAACATTGATGTCTCAATTATCCCTAAGAGTATGGTAATTATCATCTGTAATTTAATTTTGAAAATTATATGGGTGAAGACACTTAAAGAGGCAAGTTAGTGTTATTGGAACACTTAACCAAATTTTGGCTATAATTGGGCTTGTAGTGTTTGAAAGATGTTTTAATTTTAAACGATGTTTACTTTTCTAATCCTTATTTAAATGAAACTTGATTTAGCCTAAGTCACTACTAAGCCCTTAAGACCTAGGTGAGTGTCTTAATTAGTTTTGAAAAGATTAAGCTTTAGGTGGTCATAATTAATGATTTGAATTTTATTTGAAAATCAAAATAGGGGTATTAAATTGATTAATTATTGACTTCAAAAGTCATACCCTTAAGCAATTCAATTCAAATGATTTTGAAATTTTTATCCTACCTCATTCATGGGTTAATTAAGACATCAGAGGAGAAAACATGATTTTTGAAAATTTAATGTAATTTATATAATTATTTTTATTCAAAAATAGGATTTTTCAAAGAAAATTCCTAACTTAATCAAGATAAATCCTAATCCCTTAAATTTTTTATTGAAGATAGACCTAGACTAGGGAAACCTTTGGACCAAATTTTATGATTTTTTGAATTTTTGAATTTTATTTGAATTTTAAGAATTATTTTAAGTTATGGGGTATTTATTAATTATAAATTGTTTTAAATAGAGAAAATTTAGTTTTATATTTTTTCAAAAGTTCTCCTGAGGTCAGATAACTCAGAGGAGAAGATTTTATATTTTTTTGAATTTTAATTGATTTATTGGAATTATTTTTAGTGAAAACTCATTTTTATCCCTTAAAAATAGTTTTTATGCTTTAAAATTCAATATCTTTATTTAGAAAACTAGGAAAAATATTCAAATTATTTCTGAGTGCTTAAGAAATAATTAGAACATTTCCATGAATTTTATTATTTTTGTGAGTTTTAGGGATTTTTAATTATTTATATATTTAAAATAGGTTAAAAATCAAGTTTTTATTTTAAATATCATTTTATTTTTAGAAAATACCCCTGATCAGAAAGAACTCAAAAAATAAGTTTTTTATAAATGTTTGAGTTATATTTTGATTTTTAATAAAATCATTTAAGTGCCAAAAAACTTATTTATCTTTAAAAATCAACTTAAGTTATAAAATGAACTCAAAATATTTTGAAATTTTTATGATGAGTTTTCTGGATCCTAAATAATAGTGGAGATATAATAGTGGATCATTTTGTTATTTGTATTTTTCAAAATTAATTATCTTAGTGATTTAGGGTTTGTGAAGATCAGGTGTATTTTGAATGACTTAGCTCATTAGAAATTTTCTTAAAGGCCCTCTGGTTATTATAAACCTTCCAAAATTTTCTTGGACTTTTCTAAGAAACATGCTAATTTTCATGATTATTTTAAACGAATAATGTACATAAACTTGAAAAATGTGAGTCGATGTCTAGGGACCTTCTCTGACTTTGGAAAAAATTAGGTGATGTTCCCTAAGACAAAGGCAACAACACGCTAAAATTCCAAGTTATAATGGAATCTCTATATGCATGGAGAATCCAAAGATTCAAATCAATATTTAATTAATTAAAAATAAAATATACATCACATGGACTTAAAATTATTTCCACATTGTTTTCCTCTGTTCAGTGAGCAAAAGAGTATTTTTATTTTATTTTTATGATTTTTCTACACTAAGATATGAATTTTTAAAGCTAGGGGTTATTTTCTGAATTAAATCCCTATTTATCTATTTAAACGCGCGTCGCCACCCCAACCTACGATGACTCCGAAGCTCCACGCGGTGCGCTCCCATTTGATGTTGTTGTCCACCTCAGCACTGACTCGTCCCATGGCTTATGTTCCAAAGCACTGTCCGTATTAATCTCGACCATCCATCCGATACACGCGTGATCGTACTGCTCCCTGTCATCGTCCCCGATAGCCTAGCCCGAGAAATGTCCATCTTCTAGCCTTAAGACCTCTCTCATTTCTTATCCAAGTTAGTCCAAGTTAGATGAATTTTTATGAATTTTTTTTCTTAAATGCTCGCCTAGACTAGACGATCACATCCATAGGATTATGATGCCATGAAATCAATTCAAAACAAATGGAGAGCTCAAATAGGCTTGGGAGGAAGAGAAGTTTTATACCTTGGCTCTGAGAAGGCTCTGAGAAAAGTGAAGCTTCAATCATAGGTTCTTGGTATGTTCGTTGGAATCTAAGGAGGCTAGAGATTGAGCCTCTGGTCTTGGTGTAAAGCCTAGGTATGATTTTGATCAAGACCGATTTTGGGTTTGGTCTAGAGCTATTGTAGAGGCATTTGGGTGTTGGTCTGGAGCTATTATAGAGGTTATTTCAGAGGGTAATTTGATGGGACTTTGTCTCCTCTTGTTGCAATTGAAGTTTGGGTACAAGCAATTGAAGTTTTGTGGAGTTTTTAGGATGTCATATTTCTGCCCTAATTTTTAAGCTCAAAATTAGGGTTACACAGGGGAATCAAGGCAATGGAGTGATTGGAATGGGATGGAGTGATTG
>NW_018164883.1:138958-146090 GCF_001263595.1 Phalaenopsis equestris
TTTAGCACACCTCCCATGGCCATGGAGGTTTGGATGGATGGATGATGATTAAATGGCCATGGGGTGGGGCCATGGGGTGGCTCTTACGGCAAATGTTTGGGTGCATTGTGGTGCTTAGGTGGAGGGCAGAGGAGATCTACAATTTGGTTTGGCTGAGCAGGCCTCTAGGTTTGATTGGGGTGAAGTTCGATGGGGGTGGCTCTCAGTTTTGAGCTTCTCCAACGACTAGGTCGGCCGACCATGATAGGGGGAGGTGGCTAGGTGCTCAGAGCATCCAGGGGAATCTGTCAAAGCAACTTAATGCAATGAGGTTTAGTTTTGGTAAGGGTATCTTAAGCATGATCATTTTTGGAAATAAAATCCCTTAATTTGGGGGACCTTTGGTCCATGGCTTAATTTAGGTGGTTAGATGGGTTTTGGCTCAGTCTTAGGGTCTAATCCATGCCTGAGGTGGAGTTAATTTGATGACTTTGGGGTAGTTAGGTCATCTTTAATGCATAGGTTCAATGTGGGTTCAAGTGATCAAAGTTTGGGTTTGGTCTAGGTTAGCCAAGTCAATTTACCCAATTTATTGATCAACAATGTGTATATGATTGTTATGAAGATTTTTGGTGAAGGGTTGAAGTAATTTTGAGTTCAATTGGTAGGTCAATTTGAGCGATTTTTGGAATTTTGTCGATTTTGGGTATGTTGGGCTAGACATGGGTCTAGGTTGGGTTAGCCTTGGGCTAAGTCCAAATTAAATGGTTCAAATGATCAAGGGAGGTGTTTTGAATACTTTTCATTAAGGGATAGAGTGGAAATTTTGGGGCTAAGGCCATCAATTTGGTAAGATTTTGAGACATGGCCAATTTGGGGTAAATTTGGGGCTTTTGAACGTAAGTTGAAATCAAATGAATTTGAGGTTTCACCAAGGCTAATTGAAGGTTAATTTTGATATATGGGGATGTTATGAAGGTTTTTCAACACAAATTGTTGCAAATGGAGTAGTGCAAATGGAGTTGTTGCAAATGGAGTAGGCCATGGGTTCAATTTGGTGGAACCAAGTCATGGGGCCAAAATTGGGGTTTTGATCTAAATCAAAATTGGGCTCAAAGAATGGGTCAATTGAGCTTGGATTTGATTTTTTTTTTGTCATATTGAAGGTGAATTTGGGTTTGGGATTGAAATTTGGGGAGATTGGGATCAAATTGATGGACATTTGGAGTGATTTGAGGAAAATATGGGCCTTTAAAGGGTAATTTGGGGGTTTTGATCAAAGATGGTTAAATTGGCCAAATTGGGTCATGTGATAGTTGAGAAAAATGAAATTAAGAATATTTGGGAGGTTTTTGGATTTTTTGGAATTTTTCAAATTTTGGGATAAGGAGGGGTGTTTTGGTAATTTGGCCAATTTTGGTGATTTTGGATAGTTTGGGTGTTTTCAAGGTGTTTGAAATGATTTTTGAGTCTAGTTGGGTATTTTGGCTAGATTTGGAAATTTTGGCCAAATTTGGGGTCCTAAAGGTATCTAGGTAATTTTGGGGCAAAAAGCTAGGTTGGGTGTCTTGGTAGAGTTGAGATACCAACCACCATCAATAAGTCATAGACCAATGAAAACCCCACTTTGGCTCCTCTATGTAGTGATCTTAGTAAAACCCTAACCCAAGGCTAATGTGTTTAAAAGACCACCTACATGAGTCTCCCAAAAGTATCAAGGGATCAAAGCCTAGAAGTTTAAGTTTAGGATAGTGAGTGATTGCAAGTGAGTGTCTTAGCCCTAGACCAACACCCAGGGTCAATCCTAAGGTCAAGCAATCCTAAGAGTGACTCATCTTGAGTTCCCCTGTAATGACTTCACCTACTAAGTGCTAGAGATTAGAACCAATATGTGGAACTTCAAGTTGAGTAGAGAAGAGTTTGAAATTTCTAATGGTGAGGGTTCCTTGTCTAGTTTTCTAAGAATAGTCAGTAGAAAATTCCTAAGGCTAGACCTTAGGCTACTAAAGAGGAAAAACTAAACCTCAACCAAAAGTGAGGTCAACAATCCAGTGATGAATCAGTCATCACGAATGCAGCGTACTCGTCATGAAATACATTCCTCAGCCCATAAAAAGCATTGATCCTGTCTGTAGTAAATTCAACTTGCTTAACTCTTACAAGGATGTGATCGTCATCAGAGAATCTCAACTTGGCATAAAACTCCTGAATCATTGGTACAATCGCTACTGCAGTGAAGTAGCAAAAACGTTCCCAATTTCTTGCAAGGATCAACCTCTCGATCTCACCACTCGGGTTAGCAAATGCCCATTCCTGAATCAATCTTCTCAATTCTATTTAAGTGTTAAAACTGTGTTAGGCTTTCAAATTAACAAATCTTCATGCATTAAAATCATATGATTGCCTTCCTCTCTTCAATCGTGGAGCCATTTAAAATTCTATCAAAATCCAAATAAATTTCAAATAAATTACAAAATCAAAAATTTACTCCCCAAGTAAGATTATTTGGTAAAAAACTTTTCACCATGAGTTTTCTTCAAGCTTTTTCATAAAAAATCCCAACTTTTGGATTTTCCGTAATGTAAAAAAAATCCATGGTGAAAATAAAAAATTCTAAGTTAAACTGAAGCTCTTACCAAGAGAAGATGAAATCTACAATTTTTAGCCTCTGAAATCTTCTCTATCGTGCTCAATGGGAAGCCCTAAGTCAAGGTTTATAGGAAGGAGATGACCCAAGCAGTAGAAACGGAGTTTTACTGTGTGATTTCGTGATTTCTTAGGCAATCTGGCATTTTCGGAGATTTGGCCCATCTTGCGCCAAATCTGGCGCATCATGCGGCAACTCTCTGTAAATCGGTGCATCATGCGTCAATCTGATGCATCTTGCGCCAACGCCTTATTTTTTTCAAATTTTATTTTCTATGAAAATCTGCTCCGTACCGCTTTACGTATACCTCTACTTAACTTAAATGAACCTTTATAAGCATAATTAAATATTACTCTAACATCATAAACAACACAAACTCACTTTTATATATATAATCTATGCTATTACAAACTAACATTTTTCAAGCCAACAAACATCTATTTCAGTGTTCAAAGCAAACCAAAACATCCTAACACTGAAATCTAAACATCAAAAAACCAAACAAAAACATCGGTATAGTTCAATAATACAAGTAAATACAATCTAACATAACAAACAACTAAAACAAGCAGTACTAAACAAAATGTTCCATGCATAGATTAAGTTCAAATGTCTTCTTCATTCTCATCCTCCTGGATATGTCCCATAGATTGGTAGTTCACATTCAAGTTGTAGAATGGTCGATAAGGAAACTCATCAGTCGAATTCGAATCCTCTACAATCCAAGCATTGAACATACGTACCAAACCATCTTCAATACGACCAGTGTTCTCAAAATGTTCTTTAAGTCTCCAATCCAAGTAATTGCTATTATTCCGCAATCAAAACCATACCAATCAAATTCATAAGATTCTGCACATCTTTTTCTATCTTCTTGATCCTTTTCAAAAGTGCATTCAAATTGAAGTAAGGCTGAATATGTGATGAATTCTGAGATGCTTGATCTATCAGTACATTCATATCATTTTCACGTCCCATTCCAATACAGTTGCAATAGACTTTTGGATTCATCAGCTTCCAAGGGAGAAACACTTTTTTCTAACTCTCATTAGGTACTTGCGATTGACTGCATAGAAGGAAAATAGTGGATGAATGTCCAAGTCCAGTTGCATATCCATTAACAATCAAACCCAAAACAGATTTCACAATGATTGCTCCAATATCAATAGATTTTCCAGTTTGAATACAATAGTTCAAAATAACACTCTCCTTAGTTACCTTACTGATTTTCATAGTAGGAAGTAATTTCAGTGCAATAAAGAAGTGTCATGCCTAAGAAGGACGATTTAACAATTATGACAAAAAACTAATATTCTCATCATCTCTAGCCTCCCAATTCGCATCTTCATCTGTAAGATATCAATAGAGTTGATTCATATTATCTCTCGTAGGGTTTTAATTTGTGTAATAGCAAATAGGCACATTTCAATCATAAACATCTCGTTTATTCTTGATGGAGTGAATTGCACAAACCTGGCTCGCACATAGACAATTCCTTGGTTGATTCCATGAAGATTTGCATAAAACTCTTTCACCACAGGGACAACTACGACTGTAATAGTGTAACAAAACACTTCTAAGTGTCTCTACACAATAATCTCTTCCACTCAAGTATTTGGTGTATTGAATCCACGATTTGCAAACCCCCCTTTATTTGATTAGCCTCTTCTTCACTAGAACGCGGTCATGCAACTTTTGCGCATTGAAACTGACAAACTTTCTCCAATTGAAAATTCCAAAGCTAGCAGAATTTTTTGAGTGGGATGTCGTTAGAATTGAAATCTAGAGACTCTTCCCTCGTTTTCCCCTCTAAAATGGACTTTTAAATCAATTTTTGGGAGTTATAAGATAAAGAACTCGCCAAAAACTTCCTTTTAAAAATTTTTAAGTCATTTTCGTCATCGTGACACATCATGTGCCGATTCTGGTGCATCATGCACCATCTCTCTAGAATGTGGCGCATCATGGGCTAGTTCCAAAAAATTTGCATTTTCGATTTTGGTCAAAAAAAAATTCTCAATTCTTCCATAAAATTAGGTATGTAAAAATGTTCTTAAATTATTTTATCAAATACATGGACTTTATGAAAACACAAATATAAATATATGTAAAATATTCTGAACAAAAACTTCAAAGCAAAATAAATAACGATAAGTATGGGTTGTCTCCCACAAAGTGCTTGGTTTGATGTCGTCAACCTGACATTCCCAATCTTTATTCTGGGTGACCCAACATTACAGTCCTTTTAAAAACTAGTCTTTGACCATCAAAATATGGTTTCAATCTGTGTCCATTTACTTTAAATATCCTTCTAGTCTTAGGATCTTCAATATTAACAGCTCCATAAGGATAGACTTTTACAACTCTGAATGATCTTTTCCACATAGAATTCAGTTTTTCCTGAAATAATTTCAATCTTGTATAATAAAACTTTCTATCGAGGTTCAAATTCCTTTTTTATTATCTTCCAATCATGTTATAAATCCTAGCATTCCTTATAAATCCTAGCATTATCGTAAGATTCATTCCTAATTTCTTCAAGTTCATTCAATTGCAATAATCTTTTTCACTAGCTTCTTTTAAGTTAAAATTGAATTCTTTTATAGCCCAATAAGCTTTATGTTCCAATTCTACTGGCAAGTGACAAGTTTTCCCAAAAATTAGTCTTTCCCAAAAAAAATTAGTCTATAAAGGGACATACCTATAGGTGTCTTATACTGTTCTATATGCCCATAATGTCGTATCTAATCTAGCAGACCAATCCATTTTACTACGATTTACACTATTTTCCAAAATTCTCTTAATTTCATGATTAGATACTTTTGCTAAACCACTAGACTAGGGATGATAAGCAGTTGCAATTTTATGCATTATAAGTATTCAAATTGTGTTGTGCCAAATAGAAAAAATTTTATTCTTTACCCTTACTAGAGATGCTATAAAGAACATTGGCTAATTTAAAGTTTGAATAGTTTTGAAGACGGACTAGTATGGAAGATACTAGCTCTCACTTTAGAGTTCCCTCTTCTCTCTCCACCTGGGGGCTAACATCTCGTATCAAGACTTAAGACTTTAAACCAAATTTGGGGTTTTAGCCTGTCACTCTAAATTACTCTAACTCTACACCCTTCAAAGATTATTTTACTATTTATTTGCACTAAATCATATGAACTACATTCTCATCCATAAAATCTCATGTGATTCTTACCATTAGTTGACTGAGATAATACCATCATAGATCTTATCATGTTCTCATAACAAATATTAACATCTTAATTGGCCAAATCAAAAAGTAAATAAAGTACAAGTTTTAAAATCATCACAACTTATTCCAATATTAAAGATTATCACTTCACACAACTTCCATCCAACATCTAATATCTTAACATTTTAAGGAAAAAAGATAAAAAAAACTAACAAGAATTCATTGAGAAAACACAACCACGTTTAAGTTTAAAAGTACAAGTCATGTAAGCAAATAAGAAGTCTAAATTAAAACCAAATGTAGTCATAAAGAGAAAAATTTATCTCAAATCCTCTCTACCAAACTCTTGAAGTTCCTTTGAATCTCTTCTCTTCCTTTCTCTTACAATACTCGGATGGATATTCGTTGTTGGTTGGGATTGGCTGGCCTTTCGGCGGTTGAATTTAATGATCCAAGTCTTTTGTAATAAAATCCAAGGGGTGTCATGGTGTCTCTTCAAAATGTGTCATCATTCAATAAATCTTCCAAGAGTTGTCATTTTTGAAAAGCTAATTGAATGTATTTTCGTGTCCATTAACCATATCCCACATTATCACCAAGATTTACTCCAAACAACCCTTCAAAAATTCATCCATATTCATTGAATCATCAAGTAACTACCTTTGGCACTTAAGTGCGAGGTAAGTGGCACGTAGGCACGACCTTCTCGGTTTTCCTGGCGCTTAAGCACCAATTCTGAGGGATTAGGCGCCACAGTTCTTTTGCACATCCTTTTCATTTTTGCTACAAATTTGATCATTTTTCACTCCTTTCACCATTTTCATCTATTTGATTGTACCTGAAAGAAAAACACATAAATAACTTCCATTAAAGCGCAATATCCTTATAAATATGTATAAAAATATGTACATAAATGCTATATATTTTAGGTGTATCGAAATCCCCCAAACTTAAAATGTTATTTGTCCTCAAGTGACACTCCAATCTTTCAAAACAAAAATTAGTAGATTATGTAAATGAGTTTCTTTAGGATATTCTAAAATTTTGATCTATAAATATAATAGTACAATAGAAAAAACTTTAGTACATGAGACCAACTTAGAGTTTAAAAATTTTTAATGTAAAGAAATCTGAAAATATGAGTTCCTATCTTGTTTAGAAATATTTGTAAATTCTCCAAATATAGAATTTAGGCCTTCTATTTTCTCCACTTAAAAATTTTTATTAAGAAAAAATATACTTACTATATTATATCCTTAAGCTTAAGAGTTTCTCAAGTCTTATACTTTAAAAAGATCAGA